>NW_005371764.1:815732-817867 GCF_000412655.1 Myotis brandtii | reverse complement strand
ATTTATTTATTTATTTATTTATTTATTTTTATTGCTTCTAAGGTGATTTTATTTTACTTTTTTTTTAACTTTATATTTGAAAGTATTACATTGGGTCCTCCTTTTCTCCCCATGAACCTCTTCCAGCCCTCTTCCTGCTCCAGCTGACCACCCATGCCCTCACCATCCCACTGTCTGTGTTTTCTGGTTATTCAAATATCCATACAAGTTCATTGGTTGATCTCTTCCTGACCACCCTCACCTGCCTTCCCTCTGAGAGTCTAAAGTCTGTTCATGTTTCTGTGTCTCTGGGTATATTTTTGTTCATCAGTTACTTGGTTCATTAGATTCCACATATGAGTGAGATCATGTGATACTTATCTTTCTCTGACTGGCTTATTTCACTTAGCATAATACTCTCCAGATTCATCGATGCTGTTGCAAATGGTAAGGGTTCTTTCTTTTTTATTGCTGTATAATATTTCATTGTGTAAATGTACCACAGTTTTTTTTATAAACTCATCTGCTGATGGACACATAGGCTGTTTCCAAATCTTAGCTATTATAAATTATGCAGCTATGAACATAGGCATACATATATCATTTCAGATTGGTGTTTCTGATTTCTTGGGATATATTCCTAGAAGTGGAATTACTGGGCCAAATGGGAATCCCATTTTTAACTTTTTGAGACAACTCTATACTGTTTTCCACAGTGGCTGCTCCAGTCTGCATTTCCACCAGCAGAGCAAGAGGGTTCCTTTTTCTCTGCATCCTCGCCAGCACTTGTCATTTGTTGTCTGACAGGTGTGAGATGGTACCTCATTGTTGTTTTGATTTGCATCTCTCAGATGATTAGTGACTTTGAGCATGTTTTCATATGTCTCTTGGCTTTCTGAATGTCCTCTTTTGAAAAGTGTCTATTTAGGTCCTCTGCCCATTTTTTGATTGGATTTTTTATCTTCCTTTTGTTAAGTTGTATGAGTTCTCTGTAAATTTTGGAGATTAAACCCTTATTGGAAATACCATTGGTAAATATGTTCTCCCAATATGTCTGTTCCTGTGCCAGTACCAGGCAGTTTAGAGAAAAGTGGCTTTGTAATACAGCTTGATATCTGGTATTGAGATCCCACCTACTTTGTCCTTCTTTCTCAGGATCGCTGCAGCTATTTGGGGTCTTTTTTTATTCCAAATGAATTTTTGGAGACTTTGTTCTAGGACTGTGAAATATACTGTTGGTATTTTAATGGGAAGTGCGTTGAATTTATAGATTGCTTTGGGTAGTATGGACATTTTAATGATGTTTATTCTCCCAATCCATGAACATGGTGTGTTATTCCATCTGTTTATGTCTTCCTCTATCTCTTTTTTCAACGTCCTGTAGTTTTCTGAGTAGAGGTCTTTTACCTTTTTAGTTAGGTTTATTCCTAGGCATCTTAATATTTTTGGTGTGATAGTAAATGGGCTTGCTTTTTTAGTCTCTGTTTCTGTAAGTCCACTATTGGTGTATAGAATGCCATATATTTCTTGGCGTTGATTTTGTATCCTGCTACATTGCCAGATTCATTTATTAAGTCTAATAGTTTTTTGATGGAGTCTTTAGAGTTTTTCATGTACAATATCATATCATCTGTGAATAAGGACAGTTTTACTTCTTCTTTTCCAATTTGGATGTCTTTTATTTCTTTATCTTGTCTAATCGCAATGGCTAATACTTCCAGTACTATGTCGAACAGGAGTGGTGAGAGTGGGCATCCCTGTCTTGTTCCTGTTCTTAAGGGAAATTGTTTCAGTTTTTGCCCATTGATTATGATGTTGGCTGTGGGTTTGTCATATATGGCTTTTATTATGTTGATGTATGATCCTTCTATCCCCACCTTGAAGAGAGTTTTTATCAAAAATAGGTGTTGGATTTTGTCAAATGCTTTCTCTGCATCAATTGATATGACTATGTGTTCTTTCTCACAATTTGTTTATGTGATGTTTATTGATTTGCAGATATTGTACCATCCTTGCATCCCTGGGATAAATCCTGCTTGGTCATGGTGTATGATCTTTCTGATTTACTGCTGGATCCGATTTGCTAAGATTTTGTTGAGGATTTTGGCATCTATGTTCATGAGGGATATTGGCCTGTAATTCTCTTTCATTGTGTT
>NW_005371764.1:812415-814065 GCF_000412655.1 Myotis brandtii | reverse complement strand
AATAGGTTTTCTAAGCCTTGTTCCTCTTCCTGTTGTTCTGGAACCCCTATAATTCGTATGTTGCTTTGTTTCATGTTGTCCCATAGCTCCCTTAGGCTCTCCTCCTGTTTTTTAAATTTTTTTCTCCAATTGCAGTTCAGTTTGGGTGTGTTTTGCTTCCCTGTCTTCTAATTCGCTAATTCGGACCTCTTCTTCTCCTAGTCTACTTTTGAAATTTCCATGGTGTTTTTTATTGCAGCTATATCACTCTTCATTTCTTCTTGATTCTTACATAAGTTGTTGATTTTTTTTCATCCATTTCTTCTTGATTCTTGCATAAGTTGTTGATTTTTTTCCTCCATCCGGTTTATGAACTCTAGGACCCTTATTCTGAATTCTTTTTCTGACATATTGCATGCCTCTGTTTCACTTAGCCGCTTTTCTGGTGATTCATCCTTTTCTTTCCTTTGGGTTTTTTTTTTTGTCTATCCATTTTTGGTCTCCCCAACTGATCTAGATGTCGAGTCATGCAGGGGCTGCTCCTTGGGTGGCAGTGGTTCCTCAGGCTGCAGTTGCCCCTCAAGTGGTTCCAATAGTGGCTGCTCCTCAGTTTGCAGTGGCTCCTCTGGTTGGTGCTGTTCGCAGAAGTGGTGTCTCCTCTGGCTGGTAGGTGAGGCTGCTTTCCCAGCTGCTGTTCCTTGGACAGGGGTGGGCTTATCATGAGGCTGCTGCTCTTCAGGTGGGGGTGGGCTGAGCACGGCTGCTGTTCCTCGGACGGGTTGGGCTGCTCGCGTGGTTGCTGCTCCTTGGATGGGGGAGCGGGTCACTCACACAGCTGCTGCTCCTTGTACAGGGGCAGACCACATGAGGCTGCTGCTCTTAGGCCTGGGGCAGGCTGCTCGTGGGGCTATTGCTCCTTGGACAGGAGCATGCTGCTCATGTGATTGCAATGCACTGGACTAAAGCGTTGGGCTGGTCAGAGGGAAGCGTGCTTCAGAACTCACAGGAACCTGCGCTTGGGGTGGCTGGAGACTCGGTGTCTGTGGAGTCACCACTGAGGTAGCAGGTCCCTGGCAGGGGTGGCTGTAGAGTCCCAGGTGTTACCTGAGGGCACCCTGGGTGGAGGTGAGGCTGGGCTATCAGTTACATCAGCTCTCCCCTTTGAAAAGGCGAGGCCTCTGAAGAAGAGCTGGCCTTCTGGTCCTGTCTGCAATGGTAGCAGAGGCTGCCTAGTTAGGCTAGCCCAGTTAGCCTGCCCCCAAAGGTCCTGTGGGGTCTAACTGTGCCACACACACACACACACACACACACACACACACACACATACAGACACACCCCACACACAACCACATACTTCTCTTTTACTTCCTCTCTGCCGCCTTCTTTCTGCCTCTGTAGCTGGGTCTAGGGTGTAATTGACCCATTCGTTATGAAGTTTCCTCTCCAGGTGTCTGGTTATGTGGCTTGCTCTCTAGCACTTTAGCCAGACAGGATAAAATTCATCTTAACAAGACATGACCCAAAAGGAACAAAGCATGAATGTACTCATGACACAGATAACCCCAATATAAGTGACCACCTGAGAAAAGAGAATTAGGCGAGAGAAAAGAGAGCACAAATGATATCTAAGAGAGAAAAAAAAAGATAGGAGAGAAAAGTAAAAGAATATAT
>NW_005371764.1:810879-812401 GCF_000412655.1 Myotis brandtii | reverse complement strand
CCTTTTTATATATTCTCCTTAAACACCACAGAACCAATAGATAAACCAAACAAATACAAATACCAAACACCCAGTAAAGGGTGGGGGCTGAATCTGTAGAGGCTGAGCTGATATACAGGAAATAAGGTTAAGAATTGGATAAATATGGGGAGGACCTCAATTCAGTATAGAGGAAGTAGAAAAGAGATGAGTGGATAAGAAGAGAAAGAAGAGGAACAAAATAATATATTTACAAAAAAATTGATTTAAAAAATGATATAAAAATAGAAAATAACAAGTAAAAATGAAATAAAATTGAATGATGAAAAAATAATATGAAAAGAAGTAGAAAATAAAGCAACAAACAAATAAAGGAAAACAAAGAAAAAAGCAAAAAAGAATAGCAAACACAAAAAAAGGAAAACAAAGAAAAAAGAAAAAAAAGAGCTAAGAAATAATAATAATAAAATAAAAATGAGAAATTAAAATGTCATTCCTTTGGCTGGCTTAAGATCCCAGTTTTCTGGAATGTCTATGATTTTTTTGTTTGTTTGTTTCTTGTTGTTGCTGTGACTAAAGGCCTCTCTATAGGCCAGACCCTGTTAACTCTCAGGGACTAATCAGATTTGTTTAATCCTTCATCCCATTCAGGGTGGAATCTGGGTGTGGCTGTATTCCTTGCCTGGGGCCTGGAGGGTGGGGTTATAGCTTCAGGAGAAAATGGCTGCCCAGGTCCTAGGCTTAGGTGTGACTCAGCACTCAACTTACTACCACCTCTCCTGGACCCTCTTCTCTCCCCAGCCTCTCCCCTGATTCCACTCGTCCGCACCTTCTCCCGCTCCTCAGCATGGGTGAGTGTCTGTATCTGAAATGTCCTATGAACAGGGTTCAGTGAAAGAAAAACAAAACAAACAAACAAACAAAAATGCCAGACCTAGAAATGGGGAAGACTGAGTCTCTGTGAGCTCCTCTCATACCGGCACTGCATGGTCTGGTCAGGGCTTCAGGCTGCCATTTTGGGCTCAGTCCTCCATAATTTTAGAACAGTGGCTTTGTAATACAGCTGGATATATGGTATTGAGATCCCACCTATTTTGTTCTTCTTTCTCAGGATTACTGCAGCTATTCGAGGTTTTTTTTTTATTCCAGATGAATTTTTGGAGAGTTCTGTCTAGATCTGTTAAATATGCTCTTGGTATTTTAATGGGGAGTGCATTGAATCTATAGATTGCTTTGGGTAGTATGGACATTTTGATGATGTTGATTCTAGCAATCCATGAACACTGTATGTTCTTCCATCTGTTTATGTCTTCCTCTATCTCTTTTTTCAGTGTCCTGTAGTTTTTCACATATAGGTCTTGTCCTTTTTAGTTAAGTTTATTCCTAGGTATCTTAATGTTTCTGGTGCGATGGTAAATGGGATTGCTTTTTTAGTATCTCTTCCTGTAGTTCACTGTTGGTATAAAGAAATGCCATAGATTTCTTGGCATTAATTTTGTATCCTGCTACATTGCCGAATTCATTTATTAAGTCAATAATTTTT
>NW_005371764.1:800231-801785 GCF_000412655.1 Myotis brandtii | reverse complement strand
TATTTTTTAATATATTTCTTTATTGATTTCAGAGAGGAAGGGAGAAGTAGAGAGAGATAGAAACATCAATGATGAGAGAGAATCATCGGCTGCCTCCTGCAAACTCCTCACCAGGGACCAAGCCCACAACGCAGGCATGTGCCCTTGGCCGGAATCGAACCTGGGACCCTTCAGTCTGCAGGCCAACGCTCTATCCACTGAGCCAAGCTGGCTAGTGCAGTTTCCAGGATGTTTTTAATTTCTTCTTTGATCTCATTGATAACCCAATCATTATTTAGTAGCATGCTATTCAGTGTTTGAGTTTTTTGGATTGGTTTTATTGTAGTTTATTTCTAATATTATGCCATTGTGGTCTGAGAAGATGCTTGGTATGATTTCAATCTTCCTGAATTTGGGAAGACTTTGCTTGTGACCCAATATGTGGTCTATTTTTGAAAATGTCCCATGTGCACTTGAGAAGAACGTATATTCTGTGGCTTTGTGGTGAAATGCTCTGAAGATGTCAATTAAATCCATTTGATCTAGTGAGTCATTTAAGATTGCTGTTTCTTTGCTGATTTTTTTGTCTAGAGGATTTATTCAGTGATGTCAGTGATGTTTTTAAGTTCCCTACTAAGATTGTATTGTTGTCAATCTCTCCCTTGATATCTTCCAGTTTTTTTCTGTATTTGGGTTCTCCTGCATTCGTTGCATATATGTTTATCAGGGTTATATCCTCTTGTTGTATCAATCCCGTTAGTATTATGAAGTGGCCTTCCTTATCTCTTGTTATGGGCTTCACTTTGAGGTCTATTTTGTCAGATATAAGTATTTCTACCCCAACTTTTTTTTAATTTCCATTTTCCTGGAAGATATTTTTCCATCCCTTCACTTTCATTCTGTGTGAGTCCCTTGTTCTGAGGTGGTCTCTTGTAGACAGCATATATATTGGTCATGTATTTTTATCCATTCAGCTACTTGATGTCTTTTGATTGGAGTGTTTAGTCCATTTACGTTTAAAGTTATTATTGAAAGGTACTTGCTTATAGTCATTTCTATTTTTGTGCCTGTGTTCTTTCTTAGCTTTTTATTTCTTCTTTTTACACCAGTCCTTTTAGCATTTCTTGCATTGCTGGCTTGGTAGTGATAAACTCCCTTAGCCTTTTTTTGTCTGTAATGCTCCTGATTTCCCCTTCAATTTTGATTGATAGTCTTGCTGGATAGAATATTCTTGGATTCAGTCCTTTGCTTTGCAACACTTTGTACACCTCCTTCCATTCCCTTCTAGCTTGATGTGTTTCTGTTGAGAAATTATTTGATAATCTGATGGGGATCCTTTGTAGGTAACTCTCTATCTCTTTTTTGAAGCCTTTAAGATTCTCTCTTGTCATGAAGATTTGCCATTGTTATTATGACGTGTCTTGGTGTGTGTCTTTTGGGATTCATCTTGCTTGGGACTCTCTGTACTTATGTAATTGTTTTCTTCCCCATATCTGGGAAGTTTTCTGTCATTATTTCTTCAAATAGATTTTCTAATCCTTGCTGCTCTTCTTGTCCTTCTGGCAGCCCTATTAT
>NW_005371764.1:787055-799899 GCF_000412655.1 Myotis brandtii | reverse complement strand
TCCCTCTGGGGCTTGTGTCGTCTCCCCATTTTGACTATCACCAGAAGGTTCAAATGTCGAGTTGCGTGGGCCTGGGCCGTGTGCAGTGGGAGCTTCGCACCACCCTAGTGTCACTGAAGAGCTCCGACTCTAAGATGTGTGGCTGTCATGGGTTTGTGGGAACCAGGCTTGCCCAGAGGCAGCGTTACCAGCATTCAGTGTGGCCTCATGTGTGCACCTAGAATCAGGACCCTGCCTGCACCTCGCTGAAACAGAGACCCCCCACCTGGTGTGTGTTGAAAATCAGAGCCCCCTAGCATGTGCCAGGAGTCAGAGTTCCCCAAGAATCCAGTATCTCAGCCTTGTCCTGAGAATCAGGGTCCCTGTGTGCACATGCTCCAAGAATTGGAGTCACTGGCTCTTAGTGTGAATGCACTGGGAATCAGGGATCCCAGGCACATGTGATAAGAAACAGAGTCAAGTCACTGGTGCTTAGTGCTGCCTCCCACCTGGAGAATCGGGGTCCTGGTCAGCTTGGGGGACTTCAGTGAGCGCTTGCCCAGAATCAGAGTCAGGTGGCATGGGCTTCGGGTTTGGTCACAGATTCCCAGTGTCCCCGCAGTGTCAGGCTCAAATTCCTGTAGCGGCTCTGTTGTCCATGCGAGGGGCAGGTCTATCTGTTACCATGGCGCACCCCGCGAGCCTGCAGGGAGGGGGATGGCCTTTGTTACTCACAGAAATCTGTGGCCAGGATGTCTGGATTCTTGGTGTCTGTGGATCTGTAGCTGTGGTCATAGGTCTCTGTCCCCAGTGGCTGCTGGGTACTGGTTTGCATCTGAGTGGTGCTGAGGCCAGGATCTTAGTCTCAAGCAGCTCTGTTTCTCAAGATGGCGTGGTCTCTGTGCCAGCGCTGGCTGCCCAGGAGTGTCCACGCTGGGAGTGGGGCTCCGCCATCTAAGACTGCCCAGTTTGGCAGCCCTTTGGAAGACCTGCAGAATCTAACTGTCCCTAGCTCATACACACACACCACACACGTCCACACACTCCTCTATCGATCCCTCACTTTCTCACACTCTCTCCTGCCCTACCTTCCTGCCGGTCGCCATCAACATCACTCAACATAAGATGGTTTTATATCCTTGCTGCACCTGTTCCAAATTAGGTTTCTGTGATTCTACAATCCATATCTTTTAATATAATGCTTTTCTGTACAATAAAACATCTAGTTACAACCAGCATACACACTCACTCTTGGCAACATATATATTCCTACATAAATGATGATATAATGAGATTTGAAGTCTGTTTGTTTCTGTAGGGGTTAAGGCAGAACACTCAACAGATGCAACTGCACGTGGTATAATAAAGGAACAATTCAAGACACAATCAGTGGAACTCCCTGGTAAGAAGAATTTAAAAAATAAAATATTTCACATTTGTTTATCATCTTTGGAGTTGAATTAAGTGTGGAACTTAAAGAACAACAGTACCTAGAGGTTACTATTACATGGAGAAAAGTTTTAATGAAAACACTCCTTTAATTAGTTAGCTTCTTTTGTAAAGTACAGGCATACTTTTGAGATATTTTGGGTTTGATTCCAAAGCATTGCAATACCATGACTAGCACAAAAACAAGTCACATAAACTTTGGGTTTCCAAGAGTGTACAAAAGTGATGATTACACTATATTGTAATTATACTATATAGTCTACCCTATGTGCAATAGTATTTTATCTGCAAAATAAAATAATACATATCTTTAATTTAAAATACTTTATGGCTTTAAACTGCTAATAACCGTCTGAGCCTTCAATGAGTTGTAATCTCTTTGCTGATGTAGGGTCTTACCCCAATGTTGATGGCTGCTAATGGATCAGACTGATGGATGCTGAAGGCTAGGGTAGCTATGGCAATTTCCTAAAATAAGACAACAATGGAGTTTGCCACATCAACTGACTCTTCTGCTTAAGGATAATGTGTAATGCATTATGCCCACAGTATAAATACTTTTTTAAAAATTTGATCTAATTGGCTTTAGTAAGTGATTCATGAATCAAGCAGCTTCTCACCTAGCAATTAGAAGGGCTCTCTCAGGAGTTATACAGAATGGAAGGTTTTTATAAGAATAAGGGTGGGGCAAGAAGGCTTTTAACAAAAGAAAATATTATTTTTAGACCAGGACCTCTACATTTTGGGGAAAGGGAATTGCAAGGTTGTTTTTGTTTTTTAATTGTTATTTATTTACTTGATTCTTGTATGTGCCCTGACCAGGGATAGAACCTGCAACCTTGGCATATCAGAACAATGCTCCAATCAATTGAGTGACCAGGCCAGGGTTGTTTTTATTTTTCATCTTAGAGTGTTAGCAGGTTTTTTATTTTTAATTTATTTTTTTTCTTTATTGATTAAGGTATTACATATGTGTCCTTACCCCCCCCCCCATGCCCTTATCCCCCTGGTGTCTGTGTACATTGGTTAGGCTTATATGCATGCATACATAAAATTGGAATAGTACTCTCAAAACCTGACACTTCTTTATTAGCTAAGTTTAGGTGATGTTCTAAAACTTTGTTCTCAATGGAACAAACTTCCCAGCATATTCTCTAAGAGTAGATTTCATCTCAAGAAACCAATTTCTTTGATCATACAGAAGAAAGTGCTCCTCGTTCATTAAAATTGTATCATGAGATCCCAACAGAAACCCAGACTCCAGTTCTTAGGCTTCACTTATTCTAGGTCTCTTGCTATTTCCACCACCTCAACAGTTATTTCCTCGATGGAAAACTTGAACTTTTCACAGTCATTCAGAAGGGTCTGAATCAACTTCTTTCAAACTCCTGTTACTATTGATATTTTGACCTTTCCTGTGAATCACAGGTTTTGTTAATGGCATAGATCATAGTGGGTCATTTCCTACAGGTTTACAACTTACTTTACCCAGATCCATTGGAGCAATTATTATGTATGGTAGCTATGGCATTTTGAAATGCACTTCTCATATAATAGACTTGAAATTACTCAACATTACTTCTCTTCACCCATGTGCTTCAGAATGGATGTAGGGTTGTCTGGTGTGAAACACCATTAATCTCATTGCCTATCCCCTCAGAGCACCTGGGTGACCATGTGCCTTGTCATTTTGCAGCAATATTTTGAAAATATTCTTTTTTTCTGGAAGGTATATTTTAACAGTGGGCCAAAAGATTCAGAAAACTATTTAGTAAGCAGATGTGTTTTTATCTGGGCATTGTTATTCTCATTATAGTGCAGAGGCAGAGGGGTTTGAACCTAGATCTGAAGGGTCCTAGGATTTTTAGAATGGCAAATGAGCATTGGCTTCAAAGTAAACTTGCCAGGTGCATTAAATCCTAAAAATTGTGATCTGCCTGTTGTATGAAATTCTGGAGGCAGTCACTGACTTCCTTTCTAGCTATGCAGGTTGCTACTGAACGTCTTCAAATATAAGGCTACTGTTTCACCAGTGAAAATCTGCGGTGTTGTGTGGCCACCTTCACTAAGTGTCTTAGCTAGAGCTTTTGGGTACTTTGCTGTGGCTTCTCCGGGAGCACCTGCAGCTTCCCCTGTACCTTTACGTTTATGGAGAAGGCTTCCTTTTTCAAACCTCCTGAAACAGTCTCTATGAGCTTCAAACTTTTTTCTGCAGCCTTCATAGTATTGAAGAGAGTTAGGGTCTTGCTCTGGATTAAGTTTAGGCTTAAGGAAATGTTATGGCTGATTTGGTCTTTTATTCAACCACGATAATTTTTTCCATGTCAACAATAAGAGAGTTTTCCTAGCTTATCTTTATTGGGATTCCTGGAGTATCAACTTTACTTTCCTTGAAGAAAATTTTGGGTTTATACAACCTGGCTCACTGCCACCAAAGGCCTAGCTTTGGACCTTTCTTGGCTTTTGCCATGACTTGCTTACTAAACATAATCATATCTAAGGGAGAGGTGTGAGACTCTGCCTTTCTGTTGAAGACTTAGAGGCCAATATGGGATTAGTAATGGGCCTCACTTTAATAGTGTTGTATCTC
The DNA here is from genome assembly GCF_000412655.1 of Myotis brandtii. Taxonomy (NCBI): domain Eukaryota; kingdom Metazoa; phylum Chordata; class Mammalia; order Chiroptera; family Vespertilionidae; genus Myotis; species Myotis brandtii. Next base: position 795,881 of record NW_005371764.1, on the reverse strand, counting down.
AACAATAGGAAGACTAGGAAACCCACAGTTAGGGAACGAAATCCAAAAGGTCTATGTGTGGAGCCATCAGATAAACCACAACAGTTATTGGTTAAGTTTGTGATGGTATATGGGCATGGTATGAGGCACTCCAAAACAATTATAATGGTAACATCAGATATACCCATTTGCATATCACTATAACAACTGCAATACTAATGAAAATGTTTGAAATATTGTGAGAATTACCAACATGGGCCTCAGAGACACAGGTGGGCAAATGATATTGGAGTGAGGATCCCAATTACTTGCTCGATGTAGAATTGTGAAAATCTTCAGTTTGTAAAAAATATAGTATTTGCAAAGAAAAATGAAGATATGATGAACATATTACATTAAATAGATAGTATCAACCAAAAGATAAAAATTAATGTGAAAAACCAAATGCAAATTCTGGAGTTGAAATGGAAAATGAGTAAATTGGGTCGGGGGGGGGGGGGGGGGAATCACGGGAGGGGTTCAAAGGAAGATTTGACAGGCCTGTAGAAAGAACAAGCACACTTCAGGTACTGGGAATACCAGAAGGAGAGTAGAGAGAGAAATGAGCAGTAAAAATATTTGAAGAAATAAAGCTGAAAATTTTGAGTGGTATTGAATGAAAGTTATTAATCCACATGCACATTCATGTTGAATGAAATATAAGTAAAATGAGCACAAGGTAATCCACAACCAGACTCACTATGCTGAAAATGTTGGAAGATGAAGAGACAAACAACAAATTATGAGAAAGAGAAGTGAGTCAGGTAAGCAGGTGAGTGACTAAACATCAGAGACTATGGAGACCAAAAGGCATGGGGTGGAATAGCCAAAGTGCATAATAACAGTCTGACAACTAGGAATCCTATATCAGGCAAACTATTTTTCCAAAATGAAGGTGAGGTAAAGACACTCTCAAATAAATAAAAAATGAGATACGTCATTGCTTGCAGACATACTAGACAAGAAATACTGAAGTTAAGACATCTTCTCTCTCAGTAGATTGAATCTACACAAAAGAAATAAAAAATAAACAAAATTTTTAAGAAATCACTCTAAACAATTGTACAGTTACAGAAGGCCATGAAAATGCATTTGTGACTCTTTTCTTAATTCTTAGCAACTGTATAAAACATATATTGTTGGGACTATAACCTAGAGATAACTAGTATATATTTAAAAAGTAGCATAAAGGAGTTGGTGATGAAAAGGGTGAATTAGAGGGGGAAAAAATGACACTTGATCCACAGGAAGCACATAAAAACCAAAGATTGTAAAACAGATGGGTATATAATGAACACTCTAAATATAGTCCTTTTTGAATTTTGTCTCTCAGCTTCCTTAAAAGTTATAGATTCATAAAGAAATAAGTATAATTGTACTTATAATTATAACAGTATTTTTAGCAATGTCTTTAATATGTATATATGTAACATGTACTACAGCACCAGAAAAATGAGAAAGAGCGAATAAAACTGTATAGCAATCTCTATTCTATATCTCCCAGAATTTATTTTGTATAAATCAGAAGCATATACTACAGGGTGACTATGCTGATTGTGGCACAACACTCTGAACTATTAATAACCATTGACTAGTCATTTAATATCATAATGTTGTACAGTACTGTGTTATATGTTGTTAAAAAATAGCTTAGGTGACTTCAAGACGCATAGAATTTTTCAAAAGCAGTGGTAGGATTTTGTGTAATAAGAAAAGCGTGGCCCTAACTGGTTTGGCTCAGTGGATAGAAAATTTTGAGTGGGACTCAAGGGTCCCAGGTTCGATTCTGGTCAAGGGCATGTACCTTGGTTGTGGGCACATCCCCAGTAGGGAGTGTGCAGGAGGCAGCTGATCAATGTTTCTCTCTCACTGATGTTTCTAACTCTCTATCCCTCTCCCTTCCTCTCTGTAAAAAATCAATAAAATATATTTAAAAAAAGAAAAAGAAAAGCGTGCCTCTTAATGGATTATAAGTTTCTCCACCATACTTTTTTGCTCACAGTGTTAAAGCCAATATTTCCTCAGGGCTATTCTCATTGCCTTTTTGATTATTAAATTTTTTTGCTCCCTCAATTTAAATGGATACAAGTCTTCTAACTTTATTTGTTGGAGAAAGACCAAGGAATAACACATGCTTGCTAAGGTTATCCTGTCATGTGTTGCTTTAACTAAAGTTACTTTCATGAATGTCATAACTTACTGTCACAAAGTTGTTCTGCCCAATACAGTGTGCCCTTGTCTTTGCTAATGATGCCTTTTCTGGACTTCACCTCTGCTTAGATTGCTGTCTTGGTATGTTTGTATTATCATGGGGTTATTCAAGGGCTCAATCATTTTGCCAAACAAAGCTTCTAGTCTATGATGTCTGCATCATTGCAAGTTTCAATGTCAGTTCCACTTGATTTGGAACCATTATTTTTATTTATTTATTTATTTGTTTGTTTGTTTGTTTATTTATATTTGTCCAGAAAACTTTACCATTTATGTGATGCAGAGTCATTATTCTGCAAGACACAGATTTTAAAACTAAACATCATTACACTTTTTCCATCACTGTAATTAGAGAGTAGTTTCCAAATACAGCAAAAGGTGAAAATCACCTAAAGACTCAAATGGAAAGCTCACATTTTCCCTCCTCAGGCAGAAGGTCTACATGCTCATAAGACTTGAGAGGGTGTTAGCTTTACCTCTGTCCACAAATTGGCTGGTATTCCTTTCCAATGCTAGCTAATGCCTAACTACTTTACATTTACATAACAAAAAGAGGGGAGGACATGGATATATTCATGGACAAGTTTAAGAATTTCTGTCTCACAGTAGGATTCTGTGACTATGGTGACTATTGTTTGCAACCTGACTTGGAGAAAACTGTTTGGACCTGCCCAATAGGTTTATCTTTGCAAAACAAATGTGGGTGTTTTGGGGTTTTTTTTCAAACATGAAAGATATGTTATTAAGATAACCTCTGTAGTATTATTTGAATTTGCAAAAGAATTTGTATATTATGAGAAAAGACCCAGTTAAGAAATTATGATACATCAGTTTGTGATTAAATTTTGTCATTAGCTGGATATATTACCTTGGTCAAATCACTGAACGTGTATAAGCATCAGTGCAATGGGACTTATCAGATGGCTAATGGGTCTAAGGATTTTAAGGTGTTTATTTCAGACACATAGCTTTTTCTATTTAATCCTTTTCCTGTGATAAAAAGGCTAATAAAGGGGGGATACTAGACAAAAAGACACTTATACACAAAAAACAACACGTACAAACATCAACACACTTTTGTTAATATTTGCCTTACAAACTGATTTAAAACTGCTTATTTCTATAGAGATTGATACAGAACACTTACCGGGTGCTTTTGGAAGAAGTATGATGAAGGGGGAAGCCAAGAAACAATCAATGCACCAAGCTGGTAAGAACAAGAATATTTCAAGTCTATTTATGGTTTATTTATCGTCTCAGAAGTTTATTTAAGTGTACACTTTCAATGACCACAGTAACTAAATGTTATTTGACATAATAAAACAGCTCCATAAATTTCTTCCTATAATGAGTAGAACTCTAGCAGTTACTATGGTGGGCGTGCTGGGGCTTTGGTCTCTTCTCCGTGTCCCTCATGGAGGGGGAGACTTGAACCGGTTCGAGCAAGCTAGGAGGCACTTTTGGGATTAAAGAATAATGAAAGACAGACATAAAATAGATTAAAAGCTTGGGCTGGGTGTGGAGTCTGCCTTCTGACTCGAGGGACAGGCAGAGACCTGCCCTCTTCTGGAGGGACAGGCACAGAGAGAGAGCCAGCTCCAAAAGCTGTTTATTATATACTCGAATTACAGGAAGTTACATCACATCTGGGTGGGCCTTTGACATCATGAGATCCATCCCCTTAACACTGCGCGGGAGAGTCAGACTGAGTGGCATCCAATCTTTGACTGGTCCGGCCCTCAGGGCATGGCTTTGCCCTCGCCCTGAGTCCCAGCTGACATGAATTAAGCCAAGTGTTTCCTAACGGCCCTTAACAGTTACCATCAATGGGTAATTAGATACATAATATATGTTTTAGGACTCATCTCTTTAAAGTCATCCACAAAAATCCAATGCTATTGTGAGCTTGGACTGTGCTTGATGGAAGCCTTTAAAATGCCATTTTACTCACTTTTTTTTCAAACCCAAATAGTTAGTTGCTTTGTATTTGCAAATGCAGAAACGCTACCTAATGAAAGGTATTAGATCAGGAATTTAGAAAATAGGTATTGCATTGTTTATGAATACTCTCCATGGAATTACGCTGTCAGGCAAATTTCTAATATCTCAGGTGATGGTGCGACCTTCAGTTTGTTTTTTGTTTTTTTGTAATAGAGTTTAGAGTATAAAATATTGCTTCTTGTTCTGGCAGATCAGTGACTAACACACTTTGATTCCATTTTTGACATGTTAACAAAGGAAATAGACAGTTAAGGGAGCAATCAGTAAAAGAGAGGAGACAGTAAAAGAGAGGCTTTCAAAACACCAGTCATCCAGAGGTGAGGTGTTCATGCCCAAGTTCATGCCCTCACAGGAACAACACTAGAAAGGTCACACTGCAGGGAAGGACACTTCAGTAAACTATAAATACTCCAACCTCATCACTCAGTAAATTACCACATGCACTATGACAACAAGCCTTCAAATGAGGGGGGATGGAACACAGTACGCAGATTTGCTACAACACATTGCCAAAAATGTGCAGGTTTTACAAAAGATGTATGAGACATGCAAAGGAATAGCAAGAGTGAACTCGCCTCAGGAGGAAAGCAGACCAGAACAAATCTTTGTGTGTGTTCCAGTTGTAGGTTTTTCTATAATTTATAAATATTTTTAATAAAGAATCCTATGTTTAAAAGAGAAAAGAATATATGTGGTATGATCTCATTGAACAAAAATATCAACAGGGAAACAGAATGATATATGAAAAGAAAAACACTGACAATTTGGCATTCAAATTCCAATAACTATTAGGTAATATGCATTACAGGGTCTCAGGAATAGATTGTAATTGTCAGAAGAATCTCTACACTTAAAATATTGGGAACTTGCCCTAACTGGTTTGGCTCAGTGGATAGAGCGTTGGCCTGCGGACCGAAGGGTCCCAGGTTTGATTCCAGTCAAGGGCATGTACCTTGGTTGCGGGCACATCCCCAGTAGGGGATGTGCAAGAGGCAGCTAATCAATGTTTCCCTCTCATTGATGTTTCTAACTCTCTATCCCTCTCCCTTCCTCTCTGTAAAAAATCAATAAAATAATTTTTTAAAAAAATACTGGGAACTGTAAAGGTAGAGCAGAGAGGAAAAGGGCAGGAAAGGCAGAAAAAATAATGGTTGAGTATTTTTAAATATATTCAATGATAAATATCAATCTGCACATCCAAATTCAATAACATCTATGTAGAAAAAGTACAATGAAATCTAAAACAAGACCCATATTGGTAAAAGTTATGAAAGACAGAGAAAATAAAAAACCAACAAAGGGCAAACAACTCATCATGGAAAGGAGAAACATAGTTAAATGAAGTTTCCTGACATCATAAATTGTCCAGGTCAGAAGGCAGTAGGATGGCATATTTAAAGGGCTAATGGAAAACACTGTCACCAACAAGGCTACACCTAGTGAAACTATCTTTCAGAGTGATATTGACAAAAAGAGATTCTCAAATTTCAAAGAGCAATACAAATAAACAAACAATCAAAAAAACAACACAGGGAATTTGCTTGACAGCAGAACTACCTTAACTGTAATAGGCAGGTTTTTTAAGTTGAAAGCAATTGACTACAGACAATAATTTGACTCCCTACTTTTTTAAAAAAAATTATTGTTTAAAGTATTACATATATTATTACATATGTCTCTTTTACCCCCCACTGACCTCTCCCAATTACCCCCAACCCCCGCAGATGCCCTCATCACCCTAGTGTCTCTGTCCATTGCTTACGCTTATATGCATGCATACAAGTCCATTGGTTGATCCCTTACCCCCAACCCCTCCCCTCCCTTCCCTCTGAGGTTTGAGTGTCTGTTCAGTGCTTCTCTGTCTCTGCATCTATTTTAATTCATCAGATTATGTTGTTTATTATACTCCACAAATAAGTGAGATCATGTGATATTTATCTTTCTCCGACTGGCTTATTTTGCTTAACATAATGCTCTCCATGTCCATCCATGCTGTTGCAAATGGTAAGAGTTTTTTTCTTTTTTACAGCAGCATAATATTCCATTCTGTAGACATATCACTGTTTTCTAATCCACTCATCTGCTGATGGGCACTTAGGCTGTTTCCAAATCTTAGCTATGGTAAATTGTGCCACTATTAACATAGGGGTGCATATATCCTTTCTGATTGGTGTTTCTTGTTTCTTGGGATATATTCCTAGAAGTGGGATCACTGGGTCAAATGGGAGTTCCATTTTTAGTTTTTTGAGGAAACTCCATACTGTTCTCCACAGTGGCTGCACCAGTCTGCATTCCCACCAGCAGTGCACAAGTGTTCCTTTTTCTCCACATCCTCTCCAGCACTTGTCGTTTGTTGATTTGTTGATGATAGCCATTCTGACAAGTGTGAGATGATACAGCATTGACCTTTTGATTTGCATCTTTCTGATGATTAGTGACTTTGAGCATGTTTTCATATGTTTCTTGGTCTTCCTTATGTCTTCTTTCAAAAAGTATCTACAGGCAGTCCTCGGATTACATTGGACTTGACGTATGTCGTTTCATGGCTACATCACCATCTCCATTTATTTATTAAAAAAAAAATTTCCATCGTTTTGACTTATGTACATATAGACTTTATGTTTTTTATTATTTATTTACCACAAGTAAAGGTCAAGAATTATTATCTTTCTTTTAATTTTTTTTTTTTTTTACTGTTTCACTTCATTACTGCTGTGTATGTGCTCCTTGTGAGTGATGTAAGCGCTTATGTAGGTGGGTTCCAACTTACGGCGAAAATCGCATTACGTTGCGCCGAAGGAACAGGTCTCCGAAGTAACCCAAGGACCTACTGTATTTAGGTCTGTTGCCCATTTTTTGATTGGGTTGTTTACCTTCCTTTTGTTAAGTTGTATGAGTTCCCTGTAAATGTTGGAGATTAAACCCTTATTGGTGATAACATTGGCAAATATGTTCTCCCATGCAGTGGGCTTTCTTATGGTTTTGTTGATGGTGTCTTTTGCTACACCGAAAGCTTTTATTTTGATGTAGTCCCATTTGTTTATTTTCCCTTTCGTTTCCATTGCCTTAGGAGCTGTATCTGTGAGGAAATTGCTTTGGCATATATCTGAGATTTTGCTGCCTGTGGATTTCTCTAGTATTTCTATGGTTTCCCACCTTATGTTTAAGTTCTTTATCCATTTTGAGTTTATTTTTGTGTATGGTGTAAGTTGGTGGTCTAGTTTCATTTTTTTTTGCATGTATCTGTCAATTTTCCCAACACCATTTATTAAAGAGACTGTCTTGGCTCCACTGTATGTTCTTGCATTCTTTGTCAAACATTATTTGAGCATAGTGGTTTGGGTTGATTTCTGGGTTCTCTATTCTATTCCGTTGATCTATATGTCTGTTCTTGTGCCAGTACCAAGCAGTTTTGAGAACAGTGGTTTTGTAATACAGCTTGATATCTGGTATTGAGATCCCTCCTACTTCTTCTTTCTCAGGATTGCTGTGGCTATTCGGGGTCTTTTTATATGCCAGATGAATTTTTGGAGAATTTGTTCTAAATCTTTGAAATATGCCATTGGTATTTTAATGGGGATTGCATTGAATCTATAGATTGCTTTGGGTAGTATGGACATTTTAATGATGTTGATTCTACCAATCCATGAACACGGTATGTTCTTCCATCTGTTTATGTCTTCCTCTATCTCTTTTTTCAGTGTTCTGTAGTTTTCCGAGTACGGGGCTTTTACCTCCTTAGTTAACTTTATTCCTAAGGTATCTTAATTTTTTGGGTGTGATGGGAAATGGCATTATTTTTAGTCTCTCTTTCTGTAAGTTTACTATTGCTGTACAGAAATGCCATAGATTTCTTGGTGTTAATTTTGTATCCTATTACAATGTCAAATTCATTTGTTAAGTCTAATAATTTTTTGATAGACTCTTTAGGGTTTCCTATGTATAGTATTATGTCATCTGCGAATAATGACAGTTTTACATCTTCTTTCCCAATTTGGCTACCTTTTATTTCTTCATCTTGTCTAATTGCCATGGCTAGCATTTCCAAAACTATGTCAAACGGGAGTGGTGACATCCCTGTCTCATTCCTGTTCTTAGGTGAAATGGTTTTAGTTTTTGTCCATTGAGTATGGTGTTGGCTGTAGGTTTGTCATATAAGGCTTTTATTATGTTGAGGTATGATCCCTCTATTCCCACTTTGTGAGGGTTTTTATCAATAAAGGGTGTTAGATTTTCTCAAATGCTTTTACTGCATTAATTTTTATGACTATATGGTTTTTATCTCTCATTTTTTATGTGATGTGTCACATTTATTGATTTGCAGATATTAAACCATCCTTGCATTCCCAGTATAAATCCTACTTGGTCATGGTGTATGATTTTTCTGATGTAATGCTGAATCTGATTTGCTAGTATTTTGTTGAGGATTTTGGCATCTATGTTCATGAGTTATATTGGCCTGTAATTCTCTTTCACTGTGTTGTCTTTACCTGGTTTTGGTATTAGGGTGATGCTGGCTTCATAGAATGAGCTTGGAAGTGTTCCTTCCTCTTGAATTTTTTGTAGTAATCTGAGGAGGATAGGTTTTAGTTCTTC
>NW_005371764.1:776194-786984 GCF_000412655.1 Myotis brandtii | reverse complement strand
CTTTTTGATGACTGCTTCAATTTCTTCCATAGTTATTGGCCTATTGAGATTTTTAGATTCTTCCTGATTGAGTTTTGGAAGGTTGTATTTTTCTAGGAATATTTCCGTTTCCTCCAGGTTATCTAGTTTGTTGGAATAGAGTTGTTCATAGTATTTTTTAGCAATCCTTTGTATTTCTGTGGGGTTTGTTGTTATTTCGCTTCTTTCATTTCTGTTTATTTGGGTCCTCACTCTTTGCTTCTTGGTGAGCCTGGCTAGAGGTTCATCAATCTTGTTTATCCTTTCAAAGAACCAGCTCTAGGTTTCGTTGATCTTTTGTATTGTTTTTTGTTTGTTTGTTTTGGTCTCTAGGTCATTTATTTTTGCTCTGATCTTTATTATGTCCTTCCTTCTGCTCACTCTGGGCTTTTCCTGTTGCTGTGTTTCTAATATTGATTGGGTTTTTTTGGTAGTTTATTTCTAATATTATGCCATTGTGATTTGAGAAGGTGCTTGATATGATTTCAATCTTCTTGAATTTGGAAAGACTTTGCTTGTGACCCAGTATGTGGTCTATCTTTGAAAATGTCCCATGTGCACTTGACAAGAACATATATTCCGTGGCTATGGGGTGAAATGTTCTGAAGATGTCAATTAAGTCAATCTGATCTAGTGAGTAATTTAGGATTGCTGTTTCTTTAACTGATTTTTTGTCTAGAGGATTTATCCAATGATGACAGTGGTGTATTAAAGTCCCCTACTATGATTTTATTGTTGTCGATCACTCCCTTGATATCTTCCAGGAAGTTTTTTTTATGTATTTGGGTGCTCCTGCATTGGGTTCATATATGTTTATCAGGGTTATATCCTCTTGTTCCATAGATCCCTTTAGTATTACGTAGTGGCCTTCCTTATCTCTTGTTATGGCCTTCACTTTGAGGTCTATTTTGTCAGATATAAGTATTTCTACCCCAATTTTTTTTTTTCATTTCCATTTGCCTGAAAGATATTTTTCCATCTCTTCACTTTCAGTCTGTGTGAGTCCCTTGTTCTGAAGTGGGTCTCTTGTAGACAGCATATATATGGGTCATGTTTTTTTATCCATTCAGCCACTCGATGTCTTTTGATTGGATCATTTAGTCTGTTTTTGTTTAAAGTTATTATTGACAGGTACTTGTTTGTAACCATTTTTACTTTTTGTGCCTGTGTTCCTTCTTCCCTTTTTATTTCTTTTTTTATACCAGTCCCTTTAGCATTTCTTGCATTGCTGGCTTGGTAGTGATAACCTCCCTTATCCTTTATTTGTCTGTGAAGCTCCTTATTTCCCCTTCAGTTTTGAATGATAGTTTTGCTAGATAGAGTATTCTTGGATTCAGTCCCTTGCTTTGCATCACTTTGTATACTTCATTTCATTTTCTTTTGGCCTGATGTGTTTCTGTTGAGAAATCATTTGATAATATAATGGGAAATCTTTTGTAGGTAACTCTCTGTCTCTCTTTTGCAGCCTTTAAGATTCTCTCTTTGTCATTAATGTTTGCCATTGTAATTATGATGTGTCTTGGTGTGGGTCTTTTTGGGTTCATCTTCTTTGAAACTCTCTGTGCTTGTGTGACTTTTTTCTTCCCCACATCAGGGAAGTTTTCTGACATTATTTCTTCAAATAGGTTGTCTAACGCTTTTTCCTCTTCCTGTTGTTCTGGCACCCATATTATTTGCATGTTGCTTCGTTTCATGTTGTCCCAAAGTTCCCTTAGGCTCTCCTCCTGTCTTTTAATTTTTTTCTCCAATTGCAGTTCAGTTTGGGTGTGTTTTGCTTCCCTGTCTTCTAATTCGCTAATTTGGTCCTCCACTTCTCCTATTCTACTGTTGAAACTTGCCATGGTGTTTTTTATTGAAGCTATATCACTTTTTATTTCTTCTTGATTCTTACATAGGTTGTTGATATTTTCATGCATCCGGTTTATGAACTGTAAGGGTCATGTTTTGTTTGGTTTTTTTTTTTATACATTCAGCCACTCTATATCTTTTGAATGGATCATTTAGTCCATTTATGTTTAAGGTTATTATGTTTAGGTATTTGTTTTCAGCCATTTTTATTCTTTATGCCTGTGTTCCTTCTTTTCTTTCTATTTCTTTTTTTTTTTACAACAGTCCCTTTAGCATTTCTTGCAGTGATGCCTTGGTAGTGATAAACTCCCTTAGCCATTTTTTATCTGTAAAGCTCCTGATTTTCCCTTCAATTTTTAATGATAGCCTTGCTGGATAGAGTATTCTTGGATTCCATACCTTGCTTTGCATCACTTTGTATACTTCATTTCATTTCGTTTTGGCCTGATGTGTTTCTATTGAGAAGTCATTTTATAATATAATGGGTGATCCTTTGTAGGTAACTCTCTTTCTCTCTTTTGTAGCCTTTAAGATTCTCTCTCTTTATCGTTAATGTTTGCCATTGTAATTATGAGTGTCTTGGTGTGGGTCTTTTTGTGTTCCTCTTGTTTGAGACTCTCTGTACTTATGTGACTTTTTTCTTCTCCAAATCAGGGAAGTTTTCTGTCATAATTTCTTCAAATTAGTTTTCTAATCCTGGTTCCTATTCTTGTCCTTCTGGCACCCCTTTTATACTTATGCTACTTTGTTTCATGTTATACCAAAGTTTTCTTAGGCTCCCCTCCTGCTTTCTAATTTTTTTCTCCAATAGCTGTTCAGATTGGGTGTGTTTCTGTGCCCTATCTTCTAACTCACTAATTCAGTCCTCTGCTTATTCTAGTCTACTGTTGAATCCTTCCATTGTGTTTTTTATTGTATCTATGTTATTTTTTATTTCCTCTTGATTCTTACATAAGTTGCTGATTTTCTCATCCATCCCGTTTATATACTGTATGACCTTTACTCTGAATTCTTTTTCTGACATATTGCATGCCTTCATTTCATTTAGTTCCATTTCTGGCAATACCTCCTTTTCTTTACTTGGGGGGTTGTTGCCTTGTCCCCCCATTTTTGCTGTCTCTTTTGGTCCTGGGTATGCTGCTTGGGATTTGAGAAGTTGAAGACCCTATCAAGGCAATGGTCCAGATATCATTTGCCCAGAGGCTGGGTCTGCCTTGAGTATCATGCATTTATTGTCTCTGCTCTGAGTTGTATCCCCCTCTCACACTGATCTGGTCCCTCAGTTCTCTGTTTCAGATGCTCGGGCTGGTCAGAGCACATGCACAGTTCCTCTAATATGTGAGTTTCTGTAAGGACCCAGAGCCCTCTGGCATGAAGTTTGCTGTGCGGCCCAGCACCTGTGGCAGGGTGGCATGCTAGGTCTCTCAGGCAGTGCACTTGCAGCACTATCCTGTGGCCACTTGCTGGGCACACCAGCTTGCTCTGGGTTGCCCCGGCAGTGCTTTCCTATGGCCAGGAGTGAGTCATGTGCTCAGTTGCTCCAGGTAGCCCCTGTAGGACTGTCCCAGGGGCTGGGGAGAAGTGGGTGTCGTTTGCTCTGGGTCACACCATCCCAGCTTTCTTGAGCCCAGAGTAAGATGCATGCTGGGTTGCTCCATTTCACCCCTCCTCAGTGTGGAGTAGTGATGGGTTTCTCTTGGTTACCTCAGTCTCCACTACCCTGTAGCCTGGAGTGAGGTATGCGCTCCCCTGTCACCAGGAGTGAGGTGCACATTGGGTTGCTCCAGGTGTCCCTGATAGAAATGTCCCAGGGGCGGGATGGAGCAGGTGTGAGTTGCTCTGGGTCACACAGTCAGAGCTTCTCTGTGGCATGCTCTGGGTTGGTCCAGGTCATCCCAGCAGCAGGTCCTGGTACTGGGGGTGGAACAGGTGCCGGGTGGCTTCAGGTCAGGCTAGTAGCTTGGTTATGGGGTCCAGCGTTGGGGTGGGGCACAGGGTTCCCCTGGCTTGCACTCACTGCGGGGTCTTACATTTGGATCCTAGGATGCTGGGTCCCAGTGGGCTGGTGAGGAGGCCTGGTGTGGGAGTTCACTCTGCCGGCACATGGTTCCTGAAGATGTATCTGATTCCCTCCTTTAAAGGATCCTGAGTTCAAGGAATTATGTAACTCCAAACGACTGAATGAATGCATGCTTTTTCTCTGTAATTTATCCAAAAGGCAATTGCATAATCAAAGTGTATATCATTGTATTTTTGTGCCTATAAAATGTGGAAAAGTAACACATTTCACTGTAGCAGCACAAAGAAGAAGTGTGGGAGTCACAAAGTATTTCAGTAACATGCTACAGCAGATGTAAACTCAAATGTGCAGGAGCAAATGAAAAGAACCCAGAATCATAAATAAGGAGACTAATATAAAGACATTGTAAATATTTACTTTCACTTCTTTCTTCTCTTAGCTTCTTCAGAAGGCAAACATTTATATAAAAATAAGTATAACAGATAATTTTACATCATAGGTTTATTCAGTACTGTTGTTCCCCATTGACTGCAGTTTTAATTTGTGCAGTTTCTTTATCCATGGTCAATCCTGAATTGAATATATCAAATGGAAAAATAAGGAATAAATAATTAACAAGTTCTTAAAATGCACTATTCTGTGGAACATGGTGAATCTCATGTCATTACCCTCTGTGCCACCCAGAACATAAGAAATCCCTTTTTCCAGCTTATAAATGCTGAGTATTCTTCCTGCCCATTATCACTCTGCAGCCATCTTGTTTTTCACATGGGTAAGCATTATCATGGTATTACAGTAAAATATATCAGCTAATGTTGCCCAGTTTTGTGTTGCTCTAGCTCATAAGTCTTTTTTAAAAAATTTCTAATCAATTAAGGAACATTTATTCTGCCCCATATGAAGAATTTGTGTTTATTTTGTTAATGGTACCCTAGCTAGTAAATTCTCTATAAACAAGGTGCTATGGTGCCTGTTGTCTGGCAGAGTCAGAGTGCAAACTTTTATATTTTTTCATGGCTCAGGCATTTTAACAAAGCAAGAGGTCTGCTGTGCAGTGTCAGGACCATGAGATGTTTCCAACTACACTTGCAGAGTCCACTAGAACTGACTTCCAAAATCCCATACACTGTTGGACTCAAAGTCCTTTCTAGTTCACCAATCCAATTTATCCCTCCCACAATATTAATTTCTACTTAATACCTTTCATGCATTTTTATGTCACTGGACAAACTTAATAATTGTTAATTGTAGGAAAAACTGAATAATCTGAAAACTCCAGTGGAAATGAATCCAACCAGTGCCTTGGTACTGTTACACACTTAACCATTTCCTCCTTGCATGTCACAAGCTCTCCATGCCAAAGGATATTCAGAGGTCATCTATTTCAATCCAATCAATGTCTTTTTATTCTCTCAATTACTGGTATCTACATGGTTTACAGTTACAGAACCTAAAGAGGAATTAAAATTTTCCCTGGTGAGTCAAAGCATTTCTGCTCATGGTAAATTTCTGTGACTACACAGTCTATGGTTTGCAAATTATCCTGTTCGGGGAAAAAAAGAAAGAAAAAAACAGATACAAGCAAACAGTGAAGTTTTCTACTTCATGAGGTACATCCCTAAAGAAAGAGTGCACATTTAGTATAAGCCTGAAAGTAATGTTATTGTCATAACTTCTCTGGGATGGTTTCAATTTGCATAAAAGAGAATTTGTATGGAATGAACACTGTTTAAGGAATTATGTGGTATAGCTCCTGAAATCTATATCAATTTTGTCATTATCTGGATATTTGGTTTTGGTCAAGTCACCAACAGTCTCTGAATATCACATAATATGGCCTTATATCCTTGCTCTATTTGTTTAAATTGTAGTTCTTGTGAATCTACAATCCATATATCTTAATATAATGCTTTTCTGTACAATAAAACATGCTGGTTACAACCAGCATACACACTCACTCTTGGAAACATATATATTTCTATGTAAATGATGTGTACATAAATGGTGATATAATGAATTTTGAAGTCTGTTTGTTTCCGTAGGGGCTAATGCAGAACGCTCAACAGATGCAACTGCACGTGGCATAATAAAGGGACAATTTAAGACACAATCAGGGGAACTCTCTGGTAAGAATAATATTGAAAAGAAAATATTTCACATTTATTTATCATCTTTGGAGTTAAATTAAGTGTGGAACTTAAAGAACAATAGTACCTAGAGGTTACTATTATATGGAGAAAAGTTTTGATGAAAACCCTTCTTTAATTAGTTAACTTACTTTGTGAAGTACAGACATACTTTGGACATATTTTGGGTTTGGTTCCAGAGCATTGCAATACAATACTAGCACAATAGCAAGTCACAAATTTTTGGTTTTCAAGAGTGTACAATAGCAATAATTACACTATATTGTAGTCTACCCTGTGTGCAATGGTATTTTATCTACAAAAGAAAATAATACATATCTTTACTTAAAAATACTTTATGGCCTCAAACTGCTAATAATCATCAGAGTCTTCAGGGAATTGTAATCTCTTTGCTTATGGAGGGTCTTATCCCAATGTTAATTGCTGTTAATGGATCAGACATATGGATACCGAAGGTTGGGGTAAATGTGGAAACATCTTAAAATAAGACAACAATAGAGTTTGCCACATCAGCTGACTCTTCTGCTCTTTGATAAGTTCTCCATAGTATGCAATGCAGATTGATAACATTATACCCACAGTAGAACTTTTTATAAAAGTGGAGTAGTACTCTCAAAACCTGCCACTTTTTTTTTCTGCTAAGTTTAGGTAATGTTCTAATTCCTTTGTTGTCAATTCGACAATCTTCCCAGCATCTTTTTAAGAGTAAATTCCATCTCAAGTAACCACTTTCTTTGATCAGCCATGGAAGATGATCCTTATCCGTTAAAGTTTTATCATGAGATCACAGCAGAAATCCAGGCTAGGGTTCTTCAGGCTCCACTTATTATTCTAGGTCTCTTGCTATTTCCACCACCTCATCAATTATTTACTTGATGGAAAACTTGAACTTTTCAAAGTCATTCAGGAGGGTCTGCATCAACTGCTTTCAAACACCTGTTACTATTGATATTTTGATCTCTCCTGTGAATCACAGGTTTTGTTAATGGCATAGATCACAATGGATCATTTCCTAGATGTATACAACTTACTTTACCCAGAACCATCGGAGCAATTGCTATGTATGGTAGCTATGGCATTTTGAAATGCACTTCTCATATAATAGACTTGAAATTACTCAACATTACTTCTCTTCACCCATGTGCTTCAGAATGGATGTAGGGTTGGCTGGTGTGAAACACTATTAATCTCATTGGTCATCTCCATCAGAGCACTTGGTTGACCAGGTGCCTTGGACATTTGCAGTAATATTTTGAAAAGATTATTTTTTCCTGAATGGTAGGTCTTAATTAATGGGCCACATATTCAGTAAGCTATCTTGTAAGCAGATGTGCTATTATCTGAGCATTTTTGTCCTAATTATAGTGCAGAGGCACAGGAGTTTGAATATAGATCTGAAAAGTCAAAAATTTTTTGGAATGTCAAATGAGCATTAACTTCAAAATAAACTCACCAGATGCATTAAGTCCTAAAAATATGGTGTGCTTATTGTTTGAAACTCTGGAGGCAGTCACTCACTTTTCCTTATAGCTAAGCAGCTTCCTATTGCCATTGTCTTCAAATATAAGGCTACTGTATCACCTTTGAAAACCTGTTGTGTGGTGTCACCACTTCACTATCTTAGCTAGAATTTCTGGGCACTTTGCTCTGGCTTCTCCAGGAGCAGCTGCAGCTTGACCAGCACATTTACATTTGTGGAGATGGTTTCCTTTTTCAAAATACTGAAACAATCTCTGTGAGCTTCCAAGTTTTTTCTGCAACTTTCATAGTATTGAAGAGAGTTAGGGTATAGCTCTGGATTAGGCTTAGGCTTTAAGCAGTGGTTCTCAACCTTCTGGCCCTTTAAATACAGTTCCTCATGTTGTGACCCAACCATAAAATTATTTTCTTTGCTACTTCATAACTGTAATGTTGCTACTATTATGAATCGTAATGTAAATATCTGATATGCAGGATGGTCTTAGGCAACCCCTGTGAAAGGGTCGTTCGACCGCCAAAGGGGTCGCAACCCACAGGTTGAGAACCACTGCTTTAAGGAATGTTGTGCCTGACTTGATCTTTTCTTCAAACCACTATAATTTTCTTTATGTCAACAATAAGTCAGTGTTCCTAGCTTAACTTTCTTGGGATTCCTGGAGTATGACCTTTACTTTCCCTCAAAAAAATTTCGTGCCCTAAACGGTTTGGCTCAGTGGATAGAGCGTTGGCCTGTGGACTGAAAAGTCCCAGGTTCGATTCCGGTCAAGGGCGTGTACCTTGGTTGTGGGCACATCCCTGGTAGGGGGTGTGCAAGGGGCAGCTGATCGATGTTTCTCTCTCATCGATGTTACTAACTCTCTATCCCTCTCTCTTCCTCTCTGTAAAAAATCAATAAAATATATTTTTAAAAAAAAGAAAAAGAAAAGAAAATTTCGGGTTTACCCAACCTGGCTCACTGCCACAAGAGGCCTAACTTTGGGCCTATCTTGGCTTTTGCCATACCTTACTTACTAAACTTAATCTTATCTAGCCTTTTATTTAAGGGAGTAGTGAGAGAATCTTCCTTTTCCTTGAAGACTTAGAGGCCAATGTGGGAGTATTAATGAGCCTAATTTTAATTGTGGTGTGTCTCTGGGACTAGGGAGACCAACAGTAAGGGAAAGAGATTATAATGATAAGTCAGTGGAGCAGTCAGATAAAGGACAACATCTATTAGTTAAGTTTGTCAGGTTATATGGGCATGGTAAGAGGCACTCCAAAACAAATATAATAGTAACATAAATTATCCCTGTTTGCTTATCACCATAACTGTAATATTATTGAAAATGTTTGAAATATTGTCAGAATCACTAACAAAGGCCTCAGTAACACATATGAGCAAATGTTGTTGGAGAGATGGCCCCAATTACTTGCTTGATGTGGGGTTTCGATAAATCTTCATTGTGTAAAAAATGCAAAATTTGCAAAGAAAAATGAAGATATGATGAACATATTACATCAAGTAGATGGTATGAAACAAGAGATAAAAATCAATGTGAAAAACCAAATGCAAATTCTGGAGTCAAGATGGAAAATGAGTAAAATATAAAAAAAATCACTGGAGGGGTTCAAAGGAAGACTTGACAGGCCTGAAGAAAGAAACAGCACCCTTCAGGTCCTAGGAATACCAGAAAGAGAGAAGAGAGAGAAATGAGCTTAAAATTTTGAGTGGTATTCAATGAAAGTTATTAATCCACATACACATCCAAGCTCAATGGAATCTAAGTAGAATGAACACAAATTAATCCACAGCCAGACTCACTATGCTAAAAATGTTGAAAGATGAAGAAATAAACATCAGGTTATGAGAAAGAGAAGTAAATCAAGTGAGCAGGTGACTGACTGAGCATCAGAGACTATGGAGGCCAGAAAGCATGGGGTATAAATTGCCAAAGTGCATAAGAAGTCTGTCAACTAGGAATCCTTTGTCAGGGAAACTATTTTCCAAAAATGAAGGTGAGATAAAGACATTATCAAATAAATAAAAATGAGAGAATTCACTGGTTTCAGACCTGTTAGACAAGGAATACTAATATTAGAATGTCTTCTCATACATTAGTTTGAACCCACACAAAAGAAATAGAAATAAGTAAAATTCAAAATAATCACTCAAAATAATTTTAGAATTACAGAGGCCATGTAATGCATTTGTGACTTTTTTCTTAATTATTTTAAAAGGAAATTGTATAAAGTAGTAAGTAAAACATATATTGTTGGTATTGTAACCTAGAGACAAATGGTATATATCAAAAAATTAGTATAAAGGAGATAGTGATCATAAGGATGAATTAGAGTAAGAAAATGACACTAGATCCACAGGAAGCACATAAAATACTATGGCGATAAATAAGACACATATATAATGAACACTCTAAATATATTCTTCCTTGAACTTTGTCTCTCAGCTTCCTTAACAGGTATTGTTTCATAAAGGTATAGTTATAGCGGCATTTTCAACAATGCTCTTAGTATGCATACATGTAACATGTAATACAGTACCAGAAAAATGGGAAATAGTTAATAAAACTGTATAGCAATCTCAAGTCTATATTTCCCAGCATTTATTTTGTATAAATCAGAGGCTTATATTAAAGGGTGACTATACTTGATTGTGGCACAACCCTCTGATAACCATTGAATAGTCATTTAATATGGAAATACTATAGAATAATATGTTATATGTGTGTTTTTAATAGCATAAGTAACTTCAAGAATGATAGGATTTTTTAAAAGGCTCAAAAGCAATGGTAGAATTTTGTGAAAAACAAAAATTGTGCCTCTTAATAGATAGAGGTTTCTCCACCACATGCCATTTTTGCACACAATGTTAAAGCCAATCTGCCCTTAAGGGTTAATCTCATTGTCTTTATGATTATCTAATATTTTGCTCCCTAAATTTCAATGAATTAATTCTTCTAATTGAATTTATTGAAGGAAGACCAAGAAATAACACATGCCTGCTAAGGTTGTCCTGTCATGTTGTTGCTATAATTAAAGTTACTTTAATGAATGTCATAAATTATTGTAGCAAAGTTGTTCTGTCCAATACTGTGTGTCTTTGTCTTTGCCAATGATGCCCCTTCTGGAATTCACCTCTGCTTAGATTGCTATAGTGGTATGTTTCTACTGGCATGGTGATGATCATGTGTTCAGTAATTTCCCCCAAACAAGGCTTCCATTCCATCATGTTTACATCCTGGCAAGTTTTCATGTCAGTTCCATTTGATGTGAAACAATAT
>NW_005371764.1:772535-776089 GCF_000412655.1 Myotis brandtii | reverse complement strand
TTATTTATTTATTTATTTATTTATTTATTTATAGAAAACTTTACCCAATACATGATGCTTTCTGCAAGATACAAATTTTAAAACTAAATATCGTTATAGTTTTTCTGTCATTGGGCCTAGAGAGTAGTTTCCAAATCCAGCATAATGTGAAAATCACCTAAAGACTCAAATGGAAAAGAACACAATACCAATGCTCACATTACTGAAAATTGGCCATTTTTCCTCCCCAACTAGAAGGTATACATGCTTGTAAGACTTGAGAGGGTGTAAGCTTTACCTCTGTCCACAAATTACCTGTCATTATTTTCCAATGCTAGCTAATGTCTAACTGCTTTACACTTGCATAATAAGAGAGAGAATGAGGACATGGATATATTCAGAAACAGTTCTAAGAATTTCTGCCTCACAGTAGGCTTCTGTGACTATGAAGACCATTGTTTGCAACCTGACCTGGGGAAAACTATTTGAATCTGTCCAAATAGGTTTATCTTTGCAATACAAATGTGTTTTTGTTATTGTTTTTACACAAGTAAGTTATGATATTAAATTCAGCTCTCGAGGATGATTTGAATTTGCAAAAGAATTTGTATGTTATGAGAAAAGACCCAGTTAAGGAATTATGACACATCAGTTTGTGATTGAATTATGTCATTAGCTGGATATGTCATTTGGTCAAATCACTGAACATTTATAAGCTTCAGTACAATGAGACTTATGTGATAACTAATGGCTTTAACAATTTTAAGGTGTTTATTTCAGACACACAGGTATTTCAGTTTAATCCTTTTCCTGTGATAAAAAGGCTTATATAAGGGGAGTACTAGACAAAAACACACTTATGCAAGTACACACATCCATACACATATGTTAACATTTGCCTTACAAAAAACTGTTTTTAAAATGCTTATTTCTATAGAGACTGATACAGAATACTTACCCGATGATTTCAGAAGAAGTATAATAAAGGGGGAAGTCAAGACACAATCAATGCACCATGCTGGTAAGAACAAGAATATTTCAAGTCTATTTATTGTTCATTTATCTTCTCAGACATTTATTTAAGTTCACACCTTCAATTACCACAGTAGCTATATGTTATTTGACATAATAAAACATCTCCATAATTTCTTTCTGTAATGAGTAGAAAACTAGCAGCTACCATCAGTGGGTAATTAGATACATAATATATGATTTAGAACTCATTTGTGAAAAGTGATCCCATAAAACTCCAATGATAACATGTGAGCTTAGACTTTGCTTGATGTAAGCCTTTGAAATGCCATTTTACTCACTTTTTTTTTCTCAAACCCAAATAGTTAGTTGCTTTGTATTTGCAAATGCAGAAACGCTACCTAATGAAAGGTATTAGATCAGGAATTTAGAAAATAGGTATTGCATTGTTTATGAATACTCTCCATGGAATTACGCTGTCAGGCAAATTTCTAATATCTCAGGTGATGGTGCGACCTTCAGTTTGTTTTTTGTTTTTTTGTAATAGAGTTTAGAGTATAAATTATTGCTTCTTTTTCTAGCAGATCAGTGACTAACACACTTTGTCTCCATCTTTGACATGGTAGGAAAGGAAATAGGTAGGTTAAGGGAGCAATCAGGGAAGGAGACAGTAAAAGAGAGGCTTTCAAAACACCAGTCATCCAGAGGTGAGGTGTTCATGCCCAAGTTCATGCCCTCACAGGAACAACACTAGAAGCTTGGCTCTGCTGGGAAGGGCACTTCAGTAAAATATGATAGTCCAGCCTCATAAATCAATAAATTGCTACACACACAATGACAATAAGCCTTCAGATTTGCCACAATACATTGCCTAAAATATTGCAGGTTTTACCAAAAAATATATGAGACATTCAAAGGAACAGCAAGTGTGAACTCTAAACAGGAGAACAGCAGACCACAAAAACACTTTGTGTCTATTCCAGTTGTAGGTTTTTCAATAATTTATAAATATTTTAAGTAAAGAACTCCATGTTTAAAAGAAAAAAGAATATAGGTGCAAGTTCTCATCAAATAAAAATGTCAGTAGAGAGATAGAATGATATATGAAAAGAAAAACACTGATGATTTTGGCATTGAAATTCCAATAACTATTAGGTAAATTGCACTAGAGGGGCTCAGGACTATATTGGAGTTGTTGGAAGAAAGAATTTCTACACTTAAAATAATGGAAAATGGAAAATTAGAAAAGAAAAAAAATGGGTCAGGGAAAGCATTGGAAGAAATAATGGTTGAATATTTTCAAACATATTCAATGATAAATATCAATCTGCACATCCAAACACAATGAAATCTAAGTAGAATAAGTACAATGAAATCTACAACCAGACCTATCTTGGTAAAAATTATGAAAGCAGAGAAAATCATAAAACCCACAAAGGGCAAACAACTTATCATGGAAAAGCGAAACTTGGTAACATGAAGAGCTGCCTTCTCATCACAAACTGTAAGGGCCAGAAGGGAATGGGATGGCATATTCAAAGGGCTAATAGAAAACACTGTCACCAAGAAGGTTATTCCTAGCCAAACTACCTCGCAAAGTGAAGATGACAAAAAGATATTCCCATATTTCAAAAAACAAAACAAACCAGGAATTTGTTTGCCAGCAGACCTGCCGTAAAAGTAACAGTCAGGCAAGTTGTTTATGTTGAAAGTAATTGACTACAGACAGTAATTTGATTCCCTCCTTCAAAGGTGCATAGGTTCAAGGAATCATGTAACTCCAAAAGACTGCATGGATTCATGTTCTGTCCCCATTATTGATGCAAAAGACAATACATAATCAAAATGCATATAATTGTATTGTTGTGCCTATAAAATGTGGGAAAGGAATACATTCCACTGTAGTGGCACAAAGGATATGTGTAGGAGTCATAATGTATTTCAGTAAGATGTTGCAGCAGATGTAACCTCAAATGGGCAGTAGTAAATGAAGAGAACACAGAATCATAAATAAGAAGACTAATATAGGGAGAGAAACCAAGATGGCGGCATAGGTAAACACCTGAAATTGCTGCCTTGCACAACCACTTCAAAAATACAACTAAACGACAAAACAGACATCATCCAGAACCACAGGAAGGCTGGCTGAGTGGAAATTCTACAACTAGAAGGAAAGAGAAAAGCACACTGAGACTCAGAGGAGGTGCGGAAGTAAAGTGCAGAAGTATGGAGGCGCACGTGGAAAGGGCTGGCAACTGAGGATGCAATTGTCTTTTTCAATTGGGAGGGAGTCACAGGCTCCCGACTGCTCTGAACTTCAGTTCTGGGCGAGTCTCTGGGGACCCAGATTCATACAGGGAGAAACTGACTGTCTGGCAGTGGGCAGAACTCAGAACTCGAGGGCGGCTTTCTCTCAGAGGAACTTGCAGCGATTACGGGGACACTGAGACGCGGGATCTCTTAGGGCAGGGCTGAGGATCAACTATAGCTGTTTGCTCCGCCCTGTTGATTCCCTGAGACCCCGCCCCACCCAAGCTGTGAGCAGAGGCTTTTGCATATGAATGCCCTGGCCCTTTGCAATCTGAAAATTACCTAACAAACTG
>NW_005371764.1:762232-771064 GCF_000412655.1 Myotis brandtii | reverse complement strand
GCAAAATTCGTACACCTATGGATGAGGACAGTGGGGGGGTAAGGGCAGAGGATGGGGTGGGAACCAGGTGGAGGGGAGCTATGGGGGGGAAAAAGAGGAACAACTGTAATAATCTGAACAATAAAGATTTATTTAAAAAAAGAAGACTAATATAAAAGGATATTGTAAATATATACTTTCACTTCTTCTCTTAGCTTTTTCAGAAGGCACACACTTATATAAAAATAGTGTAACACATAGTTGTATTCAGTACCATCATCCCCCATTTTCTGCATTTTTAATTTTTTCAGCTTCTGTTATTCATGGTCAATCATGAATTGAATATATCAAATGTAAAATTCCAGAAATAAATAATGCATAAGTTTTAAATTATGCACTATTCTGTGGAGTGTGGTGATTCTCATGCCATTCCCCTATGTCCCACCCAGAATATAAACAATCCCTTTGTCTAGCACAGTGGTCGACAAACTCATTAGTCAACAGAGCCAAATATCAACAGTACTTCTTCAAAATAGACTCGCCCAGGCCGAAAACCGACTTCTGCGCATGGGCCACGAAGTTTCAATCACAGTGTACATGCGCCCCCGCACGTGGTATTTTGTGGAAGAGCCACACTCAAGGGGCCAAAGAGCCGCATATGGCTCATGAGCCGCAGTTTGCTGACCACTGGCTACCATTTACTAGTAAATGCTGAGTATGCTTCCTGCCCATTATTACTCAGCAGCCTTCTCCTTTATCACATGGGTAAGCAGTGTCATGGTATTGCAGTGAAATATATTGGCTAATGTTACCCAGTGTTGTGTTGCTCTAGCTCATGAATCTTTTAGAAAATGTTTCTAATCAATTAACTAACATTTGTTTACCCATATGAGCTATTGTTGATCATTTTGTTAATGGTACCCCAGCTGGGACACTCTCTGTAATGAAATTGGTGTGGTGCCGGTTGGCTGGCAGAGTCATAGTCCAATCTTTTGTATTTATTCAGTCATTTCTTCAAAGCAAGAGGTCTGCTGTGCAGTGTCAGGACCATGAGATGTTTCCAACTACACTTGCAGGGTCCACTAGAACTGACTTCCAAAACCCCATATGTTGTTGGCCCCGAAGTCAATACTAATTTCTCTTTAGTATCTTTCTTGCATTTTTTATCTCACTGGACAAACTTAAATAGTTGTTAATTATAGGAAAAACTTGGAGTCATATGAAAACTCGAGTGGAAATGCATCCAACCAGTACCTAGTATTGTCACAAACTTAACCATTTCCTCCTTGCATGTCACAAGCTCTCCATGCCAAAGGATCCTCAGGAGATATTTTTCTCAATCCAGTCAATGTCTTATTCTCTTAATCACTGATATCTACATGGTTTACAGATACAGAACCTAAAGGAAAAGCAAAATTTTCCCTGGTGAGTCAAAGCATTTCTGCTCATGGTAAGTTTCTGTGACTATATGGTTCGCAACTTGTCCTGTGGTAAAACAAACAAACGAAAAAGAAACAAACAGTGAGGTTCTACTTCACAAGGTACATCCCTAAAGAACAAGTGTGCATTTAGTATCAGCCTGGAAGTAATTTTATTATCGTAATTTCTCTGGGATTATTTCAATTTGCATAAGAGAGAATTTGTATGGAATGAACACTGTTTAAGGAATTATGTGGTATAGCTCCTGAAATCTATATCAATTTTGTCATTATCTGGATATTTGGTTTTGGACAATTCAGTAAAAGTCTCTGAACATCAACATAATATCACTGATATCCTTGTTCCATCTGTTCCAATTTATATTTTTGTGAATCTATAATCCATATATTTCAATATAATGCTTTTCTGTACAGTAAAACATGCTAAATACAATCAGCATACACACTCACTCTTGTAAATATATATATTCCTACATAAATGCCGATATGGTGGGTTTTAAAGTCTATTTGTTTCCGTAGGAGCTAATGCAAAACGCTCAATAGATGCAACTGCACGTGGCATAATAAAGGGACAACTTAAGAAACAATCAATGGAGCTCCCTGGTAAGAAGTATTTTAAAAACAAAATATTTCCAGTTCATTTACCAACTTTTGAATTGAATTAAGTGTTGAACTTAACAAAATTACCTATATGTTGCTATTGATAATTGGAATTGCGAGCTGAGGGTTTTGTTTTTCCGGGGTCATATCTTATGATGCAGAAGAATGATCACCGTAGACCAGACGATTTAAGCAAAAGGCTGAAAAATTTATTGCAAATAGATTCAGACTCCCTGCCTGGGAAGGGTGCCCAAATAATGGGTTTCCAGTGAAGCTAGTAAGTCTAGGGGTATATATGTGCTACAAGCCTCCTCTATATCTACCTATGTTACCACCTGATTGATTCCCTCATTGATCTTGCCCAGCAATGGACCTGAACTTTTCCTGTACCTACAGGTCAGTACATCTTGCTGCTGCAGGCCCTCCATTGGTTTCACAGGCCTTCCATTCTGAGTTAAAAAAACACTCTATTATTTCTGCATTTTAGTTTTCTGTTATTAGGCTTGCTCAAACTGCTCTGTCTACCCCTACCTATGTTCTATGTGCCTTTGTTTTGAACTGAACTCCTGCCATGTCTGCCTGCATGTCAAGCTAACTCCTCTCACTATTACATGAAGAAGAGTTTTGATGAAAAAAGTTCCTTTAATTAGTTAACTTCTTTTGTGAAGTATAGGCACATTTTGAACATACTGTGGGTTTGGTTCCAGAGCATTACAATACAGTGACTAGCACAAAAACAAGTCACATGAAATTTTGGGTTTCTAAGAGTGTACAATAGTGATGAGTACACTATATTGTAGTCTACCCTGTGTGCAATTATATTTTATCTACAAAACAAAATAATACATATGTTTAATTAAAATACTTTATGGCTTCAAACTGCTAATAATCATCTGAGCCTTCAGTGAGTTGTAATCTTGTTGCTGATGGAGGGTCTTACCCCAATGTTGATGGCTGCTAATGGCTAAGACTGGTGGTTGCTGAAGGCTGGAGTAAGCTGTGGCAATTTCTTAAAATAAGACAATAGATTTTGCCTCATCAACTGATTCTTCTGTTCATGGATGAGTTCTCTGTAGGATGCAATGCTAATGTTTCATAGTATTACACCCACAGTAGAACTTCTTTTAAAATTGGCCAAGTCACTAAAAGTCTCTTTATCAGTTAAATTTAGGTAATCTTCTAAAACTTTGTTGGCAATTCAACCTTCTTCCCAGCATCTTTTCTAAGAGTAGATTCCATCTCAAGAAACCACTTTCTTTGATCATATATAAGAAGATGCTCCTCATCCATAAAAGTTTTATCATGAGATCACAGCAGATTCCAGGCTAGGGTTCTTCAGGCTCCACTTATTATTCTAGGTCTCTTGCTATTTCCACCACCTCATCAATTATTTACTTGATGGAAAACTTGAACTTTTCAAAGTCATTCAGGAGGGTCTGAATCAACTTCTTTCAAATGCCTGTTACTATTGATATTTTTATCTCTCCCGTGAATCACAAGTTTTGTTAATGACATAGATCATAATGGTTCATTTCCTGTATGTACACAATTTACTTTACCCAGATCCATCGGAGCAATTACTATGTATGGTAGCTATGGCATTTTGAAATGTACTTCTCATATAATAGACTTGAAATTACTCAACATTACTTCTCTTCACCCATGTGCTTCAGAATGATCATTCAGGAGGGTCTGCATCAACTGCTTTCAAACACCTGTTACTATTGATATTTTGATCTCTCCTGTGAATCACAGGTTTTGTTAATGGCATAGATCACAATGGATCATTTCCTAGATGTATACAACTTACTTTACCCAGAACCATCGGAGCAATTACTATGTATGGTAGCTATGGCATTTTGAAATGTACTTCTCATATAATAGACTTGAAATTACTCAACATTACTTCTCTTCACCCATGTGCTTCAGAATGACATAGTGTTGGCTGGTGTGAAACACCATTAATCTCATCGGCCATCTCCATCTGAGCATTTGGATAACCTGGTGCCTTGTCAATTTGCAGCGCAATATTTTAACAATATTCTTTTTTTCTGGAAGGTATCTTTTAACAGTGGGCCAAAATATTCAGAAAACTAGTAAGCAGATATGTTGTTATCTTGGCATTGTTGTTCTCATTGTAATACAGAGGCAGAAGAGATTGAACCCAGATCTGAAAGGTCCAAGCATTTTTGGAATGGCAAATGAGCACTGGCTTCAAAATAAACTCACTAGATGCATTAAATCCTAAAAATGTGGTCTGTCTGTTGTATGAAACTCTGCAGGCAGTCACTGACTTTTCCTCTCTAGCTATGCAGTTCTTACTGCCATCTTCTTCAAATATGTGGTTACTGTGACACCAATGAAAACCTGTCAGGTAGAGGTTCTGGGTACTTTGCTGTGGCTTCTCCAAGAGCACCAGCTGCTTCCCTTGCACCTTTACATTTATGAAGATGGCTTCATTTTTCAAACCTCCTGAAACAATCTCTATGACCTTCAAACCTTTTTATTCAGCCCTCATAGTATTGAAGAGAGTTAGGGTCTTGCTCTGGATTAGGTTTAGGTTTAAGGGAATGTTGTGAGTGGCTTGATATTATATCCAAACCACCAAAATTTGCTCCATGTCAACAATAAGTCTGTTTTGCTAGCTTATCTTTCTTGTGATCCCTAGAGTAGCACTTTTTAAAAAAATATATTTTATTGATTTTTTACAAAGAGGAAGGGAGAGGGATAGAGAGTTAAGAACATGGATGAGAGAGAAACATCGATCAGCTGCCTCCTGCACACCCCCTACTGGGGATGTGCCCGCAACCACCATACATGCCCTTGACCAGAATCAAACCTGGGACCCTTCAGTCCGCAGGCCAACACTCTATCCCAGCACTTTTACTTTCCTTCAAAAACTTTTTCTTTGTGTACACAACAAGACTTACCGCCATAAGAGGCCTAGCATTGGGCCTATCTTGGATTTTACCATACATTATTCACTAAACTTTATCATATCTAACTTTTTGTTCAAGGGAGAGGTGAGAGATTCTTTCTTTCCCTTGAAGATTTAGAGGCCAATGAGGAATTATTAATGGGCCTACTTTCAATATTGTTGTGTCACAGGGACTAGGGAGGCCAAATGTATGGGAAAGAGACAGTAATGGTGAGTGGAGCAGTTAGATATAGCAAAACCTTTATTGGTGTAGTTTGTCATGTTATATCGGCATGGTATGAGGAACTCTAAAACAATAATAATAGTAACATCAAATAACTGTGTTTGCATATCACTGTAACAACTGCAGTACTAATGAAAATCTTACAAATATTGTGCGAATAATCAACATGGGATTCAGAGACACAAGGTGAGCAAATGCTGTTGGAGATAAGACCCCAATTATTTGATTGATGTAGGGTTTACAAATATCTGCATGTTATAAAAAATATAATATTTGCAAACAGTAATGAAGGTATGATGATTATATTACATCACATAGATAGTATCAACCAAGAGATAAAAATTTATGTAAAAAAACAAATGTAAATTCTGGAGTTGAAATTGAAATGAGTAAAATAGAAAAATTCACTAGAGGGTTGAAAGGAAGATTTGACAGCCTGAAGAAAGAACCAGAACACTTCAGGTATTGGTAATACCAGAAGGAGAGCAGAGAGAGAAATGAGCAGTAAAAATATTTGAAGAAATAAAGCTGAAAATTTTGAGTGGTATTCAATGAAAGTTATTAATCCACATGCACATCCAAGCTGAATGCAATCTAAGTAGAATGCACACAAAGTAATCCAAAACCAGGCCCACTATGTTGAAAATGTTGAAAGATGGAGACAAACAGAAGGTTATGAGAAAGAGAAGTGAGTCAGATGAGCAGGTGACTGACTGAGCATCAGAGACTATGGAGGCCAGAAAGCATGGGGTATAAATTGCCAAAGTGCATAAGAAGTCTGTCAACTAGGAATCCTTTGTCAGGGAAACTATTTTCCAAAAAAAAGGTCAGATAGACATTCCCAAATAAATAAAAAATGAGAGAATTCATTGGTTGAGGACCTGCTAGACAAGAAATACGAAAGTAAGGACATCTTCTCACTCAGCAGTTTGAATCCACACAAAGGAAATAAAAAATAAACAAAATTTAAAAATATCACTCAAAATAATTTTAGAATTACAGAAGGCCACGAAAATGCATTTGTGACTTTTTTCTTAATTGTTTTTATTTATTTATTTATTTATTTTACTGGGCATTGCACTTTTTTTATTGTTTAAAGTTTTACAAATAGTACTACATATGTCTCCTTTTTTTCCCCATTGACCTCCCCCCAGCTTCCTGTACCCCCCAGCACATGCCCTTCCCCTCCCCCCAGTGTCTTGCTTCCATTGATTATGCTTATATGCATGCATACAAGTCCTTCGTTTGATCTCTTACCCCCCCCAACCCTCCCCTGCCTTCCTGCTGTAGTTTGACAGTCTGTTCGATGCTTCTTTGCCTCTGTATCTATTTTTGTTCATCAGTTTATAATGTTCTTTATATTCCACAAATGAGTGAGATCATGTGGTATTTATCTTTCTCTGACTTGCTTATTTTACTTAGCATAATGCTCTCCAGTTTCATCCATGCTGTTACAAATGGTAACAATTCCTTTCTTTATACAGCAGCATAGTATTCCATTGTGTAGATGTACCACAGGTTTTTAATCCACTCGTCTGCTAATGGGCATTTAGGCTGTTTCAAAATATTAGCTGTTATAAATTGTGCTTCTATGAACATAGGGATGCATATATCCTTTTTGATTGGTGTTTTTGTTTTCTTGGGATATATTCCTAGGAGTGGCATTACTGGGTCAAATAGCAGTTCCATTTTTAATTTTTTGAGGAAATGCCATACTGTTTTCCACAGTAGCTGCATCAGTCTGCATTCCCACCAGCAGTGAAGGAGGGTTTCTTTTTCTCCACATCTTCTCCAGTACTTGTTTGTTGATTTGTTGATGATAGCCATTCTTGCAGGTTTGAGATGGAACCTCATTGTTGTTTTGATTTGCATCTCTCAGATGATTAGTGACTTTGAACATGTTTTCATATGTCTCTTGGCTTTCTGTATGTCCTCTTTTGTAAATATTTCTCTTTTCTCCGCGTCCAGCGTGGCTAGAGAGCGGTCTGGTTCCTGAGTAGGGACAGCTGGGGATTGAGAAAATGAAAGAGACAGACACAGAGATGGAAGGAAAAAACTGTGGCTGGGTGTTACCACTGTCCTCTGATGGAAAGGTAGGGACAGGGACCCAGAGCCAATACAGGGTGTTTATTTTATACAGCAAAAAATCAGGAAGTTTTACTAAAAGTCAAGACAAAGGAAATTATGTGCATTCTTGGTTGGGCCCGAGTCATATTCATTCCTGGTGCTTGGCTGGATTTAAATAACAAAACCCACCCCCTGGCACCTGGGCTGAAGGTCAAGCTGACAACACTCCTGCCTTTTGGCAAAGCATGTTTCCAGGATGTGGCTTTACCAAAGCCACTGGATTCAGCTGACAATAATTAAAGAAATGCCCCTGTGCCTTCTCAGGAGCTCTCTACACTCTTTCAAAAAGTGTCTATTTAGGTCCTTTACCCATTTTTTTTATTGGATTGTTTATCTTCCTTTTGTTAAGTTGTATCAGTTCCCTATAAATTTTTTAGAATAAACCCTTATCGGAGATAACATTGGCAAATATGTTCTCCCATGCAGTGGGCTTTCTTGTTATTTTGTTGATGGTTTTTTTGCTGTGCAGAAGCTTTTTACTTTGGTGTAGTTCCATTTGTTTATTTCCTCCTTGTTTCCATTGCCCTTGGAGCTGTATCGATAAAGATATTGCTACAACATATGTCAAATATTTTGCTGCCTACGGCTTCTTCTAAGATTTTTATGGTTTTCCATCTTACGTTTAAGTCCTTTATCCATTTTGAGTTTATTTTTGTGTATGCTGTAAGTTGGTGGTCTATTTCATTTTTTTACAAGTATCTTTCCAATTTTCCCAACACCATTTATTGAAGAGACTGTCTTGTCTCCATTGTATGCTCTTGCCTCCTTTGTCAAATATTAATTGAGCATAATGGCTTGTGTCAATTTCTGGGTTCTCTGTTCTGTTCCATTGGTCTATATGTCTGTTCTTGTGCCAGCACCAGGCAGTTTTGAGAACAGTGGCTTTGTAGTAGAGCTTGATATCTGGTATTGTGATCCCTCTACATTGTTCTTCTTTCTCAAGATTGCTGCAGCTATTTGGGATCTTTTTTTATTCCAGATGAATTTTTAGAGAGTTTGTTCTAGGTCTTTGAAGTATTCTGTTGGTATTTTATTGGAGATTGCATTGAATTTGTAGATTGCTTTAGGTAGTATGGACATTTTAAAGATGTTGATTCTACCAATGCATGAATATGGTATATTCTTCCATTTGTTCATGTTTTCCTCTATCTCTTTTTTCAGCATCCTAAAATTTTCTGAGTACAGGTCCTTTATATCCTTGGTTAAATTTATTACTAGGTATCTTAATTTCTTTGTTGCAATGGTAAATGGGATGGCTTTTTTAGTTTCTCTTTCTGTGAGTTCATTGTTGGTGTATAGAAAATTCATGTACTTCTAGGTGTTAATTTTGTATCCTGCTACATTGCCGAATTCATTCATTAAATCTAGTAGTTCTTTGATGGAGTCTTTAGGGTTTTCTGTGTACAATATAAGGTCATGTGTGAATAAGGACAGTTTTACTTCTTCTTTTCCAATTTGGATGCCTTTTATTTCTTCTTCTTGTCTGATCACAATGGCTAGTATTTCCAGTACTATGTCAAACAGGA
>NW_005371764.1:758385-762124 GCF_000412655.1 Myotis brandtii | reverse complement strand
TGTTGAGGTATGATCCTTCTAGTCCCACCTTGCTGAGAGTTTTTATCAAGAAAGGGTGTTGGATTTTGTCAAATGCTATTTCTGCATCAATGGATATGATTATATG
The DNA here is from genome assembly GCF_000412655.1 of Myotis brandtii. NCBI lineage: Eukaryota > Metazoa > Chordata > Mammalia > Chiroptera > Vespertilionidae > Myotis > Myotis brandtii. The sequence continues at coordinate 762,018 of NW_005371764.1, read as the reverse complement.
GTTTTTATCTCTCAGTTTATCTATGTGGTATAGTACGTTTCTTAATTGTTTTTAAATGAAACTGTATGAAGCAGTAGGTAAAACATATATTGTTGGGACTATAACCTACAGACAAATAATAGTATACATCAAAAAAGTAGCATAAAGGAGATGGTGATGATAAGGATGAGTTAGAGTAAGAAAACAACACTAGATGCACAGGAAGCACAAAAAACCCAAGATGGTAAATAAGATTGTTATGTAACAAACACTCTAAACATATTATTCTTTGAACTTTGTCTCTCAGCTTCTTTAAAAGGTATAGTTTCATAAAAAATTATTATAACAGCATTTTCAGCAATGCCTTTGTTATGAGTACATTTAATATTTAATACAGTACCAGAAAAATGGGAAATAGTTAATAAAACTGTATAGCAATCTCAATTCTATATCTCCCAGTATTTATTTTGTATAAATGTAAAGCTATATTAAACGGTGACTATGCTGAAATTTAAAAAAGAATAAGAATTTTTTAAAGGCTCAAAAGCAATGGTAGGATTTTGTGAAATAAGAAAATTATGCCTGTTAATATATTATAAGTTTCTCCACCACATATATTTTTTGCTCACAGTATTAAAGTCAATCTGTCCTGAAGGGCTATTCTTGTTGCCTTTCTGATTATATAAATTGTTTTGTTCTCTATTCAAATGAATCAATTCTTCTCATTGTATTTGTTGCAAGAATACCAAGAAATAACATATGTCTGCTAAGGTTGTCCTGTCATGTGTTGCTATAACTGATGTCACTTTCACAAATGTCATAACTTATTGTGGCAAAGTTATTCTGCCCAATCCAGTGTGTCTTTGTCTTTGCTAATGATGCCCCTTCTGGACTTCACCTCTGCTTAGATTGCTATGGTGGTATGTATGTACTGCCATGGTGATAATCATGTTCATGCTAAAACAACGCTTAGAGCCTATAATGTCTGCATCATGTAAAGTTTCTGTCTCAGTTCTATTTACACTCAAACCATTATTATTATTATTATTATTATTATTACTACTACTATTACTAGAGGCCCGGTGCACAAAAATTTGTGCACTCGAGGGGGGTGGTGGTTCCTCAGCCCAGCCTGTGCCCTCTCGCAGTCTGGGACCCCTTGGGGGATGACCACTTGCTGGCTTAGGCCTGCTCCCCTGGGGATTGGGCCTAAGATGGCAATCAAACATCCCTCTGGCAGCCCTTGAGGGATGTCCACTTGCCAGTGGGGAGCAGACTTAAGCTGCAGTCAGACATCCTTAGCGCTGCTGAGGAGGCAGGAGAGGCTTCCACCACCACCGCTGTACTGGCAGCCATCAGCCTGGCTTGTGGCTGAGCAGAGCTCCCCCATGTGAGAGAGCACTCACCACCAGAGGGCAGCTCCTGCATTGAGCGTCTGCCCCCTGGTGGTCAGTGTGTGTCATAGTGACCAGTAATTCCCAGTCTTTCTGCTGTTAGGGTCAGTTTGCATATTACCCTTTTACTATGTAGGATAGAGGCCTGGTGCACAGGTGGGGGCCAGCTAGTTTGCCTTGAAGGGTGTCCCGGATCCGGGTGGGGGTCCCGCTAGGGTGCCTGGCCAGCCTGGGTGAGGGGCTGATGGCTGTTTGCAGGCTGATCCCACCCCCTTCAGGGTGGGGGTCCCCGCTGGAGTGCCTGGCCAGTCTGGGTGAGGGGCTGATGACTGTTTGCAGCTGGTCACACCCCATTCAGGGTGGGGGTCCCCACTGGGGTGCCTGGCCAATCTGGGTGAGGGGCTGAGGGCCGTTTTCTGGCTGGGGGGCGACTGAAGCTCCCAGCTTCTCCTTTTTTTCTTTTTTTTTTATTCTTGGATTTATTTACCTTCTATAATTGAAACATTGTTGCCGTCACTGGCGCTCCCAGCTCTGAGGCCGAGGCCGGCTGAAAGCAGGTATCTGGGGTTTGTTTAGCTTCTATAATTGAAACATTGTTGCTTCCGGAGCTCAGAGCCAGGCCGCAGCAGGCGGGGAACCTTGGCTTCCTCCATCACGGGAGCAAGCAAACCTCCTGCTCACTTCAGCTGCGTGGCTGCCAGCCGCCATTTTTGTTGGCAGTTAATTTGCATATTGCCCTGATTAGCCAATGGGAAGTGTAACGGAGGTACGGTTAATTACCCTTTTTGTCTTATATTAGATAGGATTATTATTCCAGAAAAATTTACCCAGTAGGTGATGCAGTGTCACCATTCTAATCATTTTTTATGCAGGATGCATGTTTTAAAACTAAATTTCACAATAGTTTTTCTGTCACTGGCCCTAGAGAGTAAATTACAAATCCACAAAAGGGAAAAAACCACCTAAAGACCCAAATGGAAAGGGACACAATTCCAATGCTCACATGACTGCACATTACCTATTTTCCCTCTCCAGCTAGAAGGTCTACATCAGTGATTCTCAACCTGTGGGTCCCACCCCCTTTGGGGGTCAAACGACCCTTTCACAGGGTCGCCTAAGTCCATCGGAAAGCACATATGTAATTACATATTGTTTTTGTGATTAATCACTATGCTTTAATTATGTTCAATTTGTAACAATGAAATTAGGGGTCACCACAACATGAAGAATTGTATTAAAGGGTCACAGTATTAGGAAGATTGAGAACCACTGGTCTACATGCTTATAAGACTTGAGAGGGTATTCACTTTACCTATGACCACAAATTAACTGTCATTATTTTCCAATGCTAGCTATTCTCTAACTGTTTTACATTTATATGACAAAAATATGGAGAGATCATGGATATATTCATGGTCAGGTTTAAGAATTTCTGCTTCACAGTTTGGTTCTGTGACTATGATGATCATTGTTTTCAACCTGAGTAGTGAAAAAACCTTCCCAACAAGGTTTATCCCTGCAATAGAAATGTGGGGTTTTTTTACACATGAAAGTTATGTTATTAAGATAAGCTCTCTGGGATATTTAATTACAAAGAATTTTTATGTTATGAGAAAAGACCCTGTAAAGAATTATGAGATATCAGTCTGTAATTGAAATTTGTCATTAGTTGGATATGTTACCTTGGTCAAATCACTGAATATGTGTAAGCCTCAGAACAATGAGTCTTATCTAATGGTTAATCACTAACAATTCGAAGGTGCTTATTTCAGAAACACAGATACTTCAGTACAATCCTTTCTTGTGATAAAAATGCTAATAAGGGGAGCACTAGTCACAAACACATTTACACACAGAAACCAAGACACACACACATCAAGGAACATAGTTTAATATTTGCCTTACAAAACTGATTTAAAACTGCTTATTTCTATAGCATCTGATACAGAATACTTACCGGGCAATTTCAGAAAAGATAAAATAAAGGGGGAAGCCAAGAAACAATCATTGCACCAAGCTGGTAAGAACAAGAATATTTCAAGTCTATTTATGGTTTATTTATCGTCTCAGGAGTTTATTTAATATATTTATAAAATACTAGAGGCCCGGTGCACAAAAATTTGAGCACTCGGGGGGGTAGGGGGGGGTCCCTTAGCCCGGCCTGTGCCCTCTCGCAGTCTGGGACCCCTCAGGAGATAATGCCCTGCTGGCTTAGGCCTGCTCCCGGGTGGCAGAGGGCAGGCCCAATCCCTAGGTGCAG
>NW_005371764.1:735165-757410 GCF_000412655.1 Myotis brandtii | reverse complement strand
GCAGGCGGGGAACGTTGGAGTCCTCTGTCACTGAAGGAAGCAAGCCTCCCTGTTCGCATCAGCTGCCTGGCTGCCAGCCGCCATCTTGGCTGACAGTTAATTTGCATATCTCCCTGATTAGCCAATGGGAAGGGTAGCGGTCGTACGCTAATTACCATGTTTCTCTTTTATTAGAGTAGATTCTCTGTTACCAAGGCCCATACGTTTGGTACCTATATTTTCTTCTATGTAACTTATTGTTTTGGGTCTTATATTTAGGTCTCTAATCCATTTTGAATTAATTGTTGTACATGTAGACAAACTGTAGTCCAGTTTCATTTGTTTGCACATGGCTTTCCAGTTTTCCCCAGTACCATTTATTGAAGACAACCTTCACTCCATTGTGTATTTCTTCCTCCTTTGTCAAAAATTATCTGTCCATATACATTTGGTTTCATTCTGTTCCATTGCTCTGTGTGTCTGTTTCTCTGCCAGTATCATGCTATTTTGATTATCAGCTCTGTAGTATAATTTGAAATCAGGTAGCATGATACCTTTAGCTTTGTTCTTTTTTCTCAGGATTGCTTTGGCTATTTGGGGTCTTTTGTGATTCCATACAAATCTGATGATTTCTCTTTCTATTTCCTTAAAAAATGCCACTGGGATTTTGATGGGGATTGCATTAAATTTGTATATTGCTTTGGGTAATATGGCCATTTTAACTATGTTGATTCTTCTAATCCATGAACATGTGATACTTTTGCATTTTGTTGTGTTTTTCAATCTCTTTGAATAATGCTTTGTAATTTTCAATATATAGGTCTTTAACATTCTTTGTTAAGTTTATTTCTAGGTATCTTATGCTTTGGTTGCAATTGCAAAAGGAATTGTTTTGTTCTTTTCTTTTTCTGAAGTTTTGTTGTTAGTATAAAGAAAGGCAATAGATTTTTGCACATTAATTTTGTATCCTGCAATTTGACTGTATTTGTTTATTGTTTCTAATAGTTTTTTTGTGGGGTCTTTAGGTTTTTCTATATACAGAATCATGTCATCTGCAAAAAGTGACAGTTTGACTTATTCCTTTCCTAGTTAGATGCCTTTATTTCTTTCTCTTGCCTTATTGCTCTGGCTAGGACTGACCATACTATCCTATATAATAAAATCCTAATATTCCTAGAAGTGGGATCACTGGGTCAAATGGGAGTTCCATTTTTAGTTTTTTGAGGAAACTCCATAATGTTCTCCACAGTGGCTGCACCAGTCTGCATTCCCACAGCAGTGCATGAGGGTTCCTTTTTCTCTGCATCCTCGCCAGCATTTGTCATTTGTTCATTTGTTGATGATAGCCATTCTGACAGGTGTGAGATGATACCGCATTGTCATTTTGATTTGCATCTCTCGGATGATTAGTGACTTTGAGCATGTGACATCTCCACAAAGGAATACTATGCTGCAGTAAAAAAGAAGGAATTCTTACCATTTGCAACAGCAAGGATGAAACTGGAGAGCATTATGCTAAGTGAAATAAGCCAGTCAGAGAAAGATAAATATCACATGATCTCACTCATTTATGGAATATAGTGAACAACATAAACTGATGAACAAAAACAGATCCAGAGACAGAGAAGCATTGATCAGACCGTCAAACCTCAGAGGGAAGGTAGGGGAGGGTGGGGCTAAGGGGAAGAGATCAACCAAAGGACTTGTATGCATGCATATAAGCCTAACCAATGGACACAGACAACAGGGGAGTGAGGGCATGAATGGGGTGGGGGGGAAATGGGGCGATAAGGACACATAAGCAATACCTTAATCAATAAAGAAAAAAAATTTTTTAAGCCTAATATGCTAAGTGTCTGGTCATCCGTTCATCCATTCAACCAATCAAAGCATAATATGCCAATGATATGCTAAGGCCACTCAACTGCTCGCTATGACGTGCACTGACCACCAGGGGGCAGACACTCCAACTGGTAGATTAGCTTGCTGCTGGGGTCCGGCGGATTGGGACTGAGCAAGACAGGCCAGACATGCCCTGGAGCCCTTCTGCAATCCCTCCCCGGGGTAGGGAGAACATCTCATAGAAAACCATTCCAAGAATAAGACCTTCAAAGGCTCTTGCTTGGGACCAGGAGGAAATGCTTAGTCCTCCTCCTGTGGATTGGACAGGTAACATGCTTACAGGAGACTCTTTTGATCAATCCCACTGAGCCTGGGCAGCTGAAACTGCTCCTTCAGAAAAGGCAACAAGCTGTATCCAATCTGAACATGCATCAGGCCACCTAAAATGGAACTACATTTGGAGGATATGGTAGAGACTGAGTAGTTTGGCTTTGAAGCAGAGATTAATTTACACTCATTGAGTGCCTGATGGTGAAATCTCTAAGAAGGCTCACTAGCCCTAGCTATGCTAGCTTTCCTGCCTCCACCCTAAAGACATTCTTTGGATGACACTGCAGGAAGACCAGGAAACCTCAGGAGAGAGGCAGATAGAGGATATTCTCAGAGAGCCTCAGACTGACCACAGCTTCAACAGAACACTGAAAGCCAAACTTAGCTCCTGAAATTGACTAACCCAAAAGTACCTCCCAGGAGACCTGAAATCAGCAGACAAAACAGTAAGCCTCAGACAATATAAGCTGCCTAGACAAACTTCCTATGACTGGCTTTTTAAAAAATGTTTTATTTGTTTGTTTCTTCTTTCAATATTTTTCTTATTTTTTCTCCTTTATTACTTTGATATTATTATTATTAAGATTTTTGCTCATTTGTCTCATTTCTTTCATATATCTTATTGGCCTCCTTCCTTTTCTTAAGCATTTTTCCCTTTTTTATTTTCCATTCTTTCTTTTGCTTTTCCTTTCTCTCTCTTCTTGTTACCTTTGCATAATATTTTTGTTTTCTTACTCTATCTTCTTGTATTTTTTTACCATTTTCCTTTTTTTACCCTCTACTCTTATTCTTTCTCTCTATTCTTTCCTCTTAGAATCTTTTTTCTGCCCATTTTCTCTTCCAGTATCCTCTTTATTCTTTATTTCACTATTAGCAATATTATCTTTTTCTCTCTCTATTTTTAGTTTAGTATTCATGTTTTCTCTTTCTTTCCTAATTCTCTTTTCTTTTGTGGTGGTTTTTGCTGTTGTTGTCAGGATCTTTTGTATGTTCTTGTTTGTTTTCTGTTTATTTGTTGTTGTTGTTTTGGGGGATGTTTGTTTTGGCTTGTAAGCACCTATTATAGCAGCTCACATAACATGGCAATGGCGAGCCTCACAGTTAGCCGACCTGAGAGGAGAGCCTACCCATAAACTGCATAATAACAATCAAGATCCAATTAGAACTGGAAAACCCCAATAATCCTCAAAAGGGGCATGACTAGAGCATACAGCTTAGTAAATATAAGTAAATCACACCACTGAGTCCCACAGGACATTTACTGCAAAATCCAACACTACAAATCCTAGGAGTTATAGCAAGTATATCTAATACAGAGATACAAACACAAAGAGACAACTAAAATGGGGAGACAAGAAACAACCCCCAAATTAAAGAAAAACCAAAAACACACCTAAATAAGATGGAGATAAGCAAGTTATCACATATAGGGTTCAGAGTAATGGTTATAAAGATGTTTAAGGAACAGTGAAAACAAGAAACTTAATAGAACTAATAGTGGGAACTGCAAGGAATTCAGTGGAAGGTACCTCAGCATGAAAAAAAAAATTATGACTAAGAATCAGGCAGAAATAAACAATACTACATCTGACATCAAGAATATGCTGAAAGGAATTAAAAGCAGGCTTGATGAAAAAGATGATCAAGTAAGCAAATTAGTAGAGAAGGTAGGAAATAAACTCTTAATCAGAGCAGCAAAAAGTAAAAATACTTAAAAATCATGAGAACAGTTTAAGGGAACTATGGGACAACATGAAATAGAACAACATCTGCATCATAGAGGTACCAAAGGAAGAAGACAGGTAGTAAGGTATAGAGAACCTGTTTGAAGAAATAATGACAGAAAACTTCACTAAGCTGGTGAAGGCAAAAGCCAACAGAAACACTTCAGACAAAAAAGGAATACTATGAAATATTTAAAGTAATGAAAAGCTAGAATCTAAAACCAAGATTACTTTATCAGCAAGTCTATCATTCAAAAATATATAGGAGAGGCTTGAACATGGTGGCTGATGGAATGGCAGGCTGCAAGATAGTGTATGAGTGAGAGAGCAAAAGGAGAATGTGTGGACATGTGCAGAGTGTCTGTATTTATGAGTGAGGGACAGTTATACTCCACAGGATTGTTGGGGACTGGCAGACCAGGTTCCCCTGGCTGGGCAGCCTCTACTACTGCTGAAATCTCTCCTGGCAGCTGGCTCTGTCACAGATACCACACAATCTTGAAGGGGAGAGGAGCTGTGATCAGAAGCCCAACCTTACCTTTAACCGATGAGACCTTGGATACCTCCTGGGACCCTACAACCACAATGCCCAGGGACCAGCTCCCTCAGCTACAAACCCACGAACACTGAGACAAGGTGGCGGCCAAATACCCAGTTGGGTCCTGCACCTTCTCACAGAGAAGATAGAAGGAACAGCTGAGTCAAATAACACCCACCCATAACTGGCGAATTAAACACAGCTGGTGAGGCAATCTGTGAACAGAAAGTTCAAAGATCACCTGGAGAGAGACAATGCAGGAGAGAGAGAGCTGCATAACCAGATATCCTGGGAGGAGTGAACATGGGGAGACAAAGAAACAGCCCCCATGGGAAAGAAAAGAAGGAATCACTGGAAAAGGAAGTAGACGAAATGGAGGCAAGCAATTTATCAGAAAAAGAATTCAGAGTGACTGAGAATCAGGTCTGCTTTCTCTGCAGAATCACCATGGCAGCTGAGACTCTGTACACATACCCTGAAAACTAGAGAGCCTTTAAGGCCCTCATAACCATGCAGTAAGCGGGGCTCAGGTCCACATACTCTCTGCACCACACCATTTCCACTTTGGCCAAACCAACCACACCCCTGAATTTCTCTGAAAGTTTTCTGCAGGCAAGGTTCCATCATTTGAAGGTGATGATGATTCTGTGTATTTGAGAGCAATGCCATTGCCTACTATGTGAGCAATGAGGACATGTGGGGAAGTAGTCTAGAAGCAGCAGCCCAGGTGGTGCAATGGGTGAGCTTTGCTGATAATGACATAGTGCCCCCAGCCAGTACCTGGGTGTTCCCCACCTTGGGCATCATGCACTACAACAAACAGGCCACAGAGGACATGAGGCAAATACTAGCGCTGCTGGATGCTCACTTGAAGACAAGGACCTTTCTGGTGGGCAGACTTGTGACACTGGCTGACATCACAGTTGTCTGCACCCTACTGTGGCTCTATAAGCATGTCCTGGAGCCATCTTTCTGCCAGGCTTTCCCCAACACCAACTACTGGTTCCTCACCTGCATTAACCAGCCCCCATTCTGCACTGTCTTGGGGGAGGTGAAGCTCTGTGAGAAGATGGCCCAGCTTGATGCTAAAAAGTTTTCAGAGAACCAGCCTAAAAGGGACACCCCTCAGAAGAAGAAAGGACCTTGGGAGGAGAAGCCAAAGCCCCAGGCCAAGCAGAAAGAGGAGAAAAAGGCCACTGCACCCCCTCCCAAGGAGGAGATGGACAAGTGTGAGCAGGCACTGGCAGGAGAGCCAATGGCCAAGGAACACTTTATCACCTGCCCAAGAATACCTTTGTGTTGGATGAATTCAAGTGCAAGTACTCCAATGAGGACACGCTGTCAGTGGTGCTGCCATACTTTTTGGAGCACTTTGGTAAGAACAGCTGGTCCCTGAGGTACTCTGAGTACCGCTTCCCTGAAGATCACACCCAGACCTTCATGAATTGCAACATCATCACTGGAATTTTCCAGCTGTTGGACAAGCTAAGGAAGAATGCCTTTGCCAGTATCATCCTCTTTGAAACCAACAACAGCAGCTCCATTTCTGGAGTCTGGGTCTTCCAAGGCCAGGAGCTTGCCTTTCTGCTGAGTCCAGACTGGTAGGTGGACTATGAATCATACACGTGGTGGAAGCTGGATCCCGGCAGCGTGAAGACACAGACATTAGTGTGAGAGTACTTTTGCTGGGAGGGGGCCTTCCAACACATGGGTAAAGCTTTCAATCAGGGCAAGATATTCAAGTGAACATCTCTTGCCATCGCCTAGCTGCCTGTACCTGTCCTCCAGGGAACTGGGGGTAATTAAAGGGAACTGAACATCAAAAAAAAAAAATTCAGAGCAATGGTCATAAGGATGCTGAAAAATATGAAAGACATATTCAATAATATGTGTAAAAATCAAGAGGAAATGAAGAAGAATGGAGAAGAAATTAAAAATGACATTGCTGCATTAAAGAACACAATAGAAAGCATCAACAGTAGACTAGAAGAAGTGGAAGACTGCATCAATGAGATAGAAGACAAGGTAGGAAAAAATACCCAAGCAGAGCAGCAACTGGAAAACAACTTAAAAAACAGAGGAGCACCTAAGGAAACTTTGGGGCAACACAAAATGAAACAACATCTGCATAATAGAGGTGTCAGAAGGAGAGGAAACTGAGCAAGGAATAGAAAACCTATGTGAAGAAATTATGACAGAAAACTTCCCTGATATTGGGGGGAAAAACATAACACAAGTCCAAGAAGCTCACAGAGTCCCAAACAAGATGAACCCAAAAAGGCCAACACCAAGACACATTATAATTACATTGGCAAACACCAATGACAAAGTAAGAATCTTAAAGGCTGCCAGAGAGACACAGAAAGTTACCTACAAGGGATCTCCCATCAGACTATCAACTGATTTCTCAAAAGAAACACATCAGGCCAGAAGGGAATGGGATGGAATATTCAAAGTCATGCAAAGCAAGGGTCAGAATCCAAGAATACTGTACCCAGCAAGGCTATTAATCAAACTTAAGGGTGAAATCAGGAGCTTCACAGACAAAAAAATGACTAAAGAAGTTTATTACCACCAAACCAGCAATGCAAGAAATGCGAAAGGGACTGCTGTAAAAAGAAGAAATAGGCAGGGAAGAAGGAACACAGGCGTAAAGAATAAAAATGGCGACAAACAAGTACCTATCAATAATAACTTTAAATGTAAATGGATTAAATGCCCCAATCAAAAGACATAGGGTAGCTGAATGAATAAGAAAACATGACCCATATATCTGCTGTCTACAGGAGACCCATCTCAGAAAAAAAGGACTCCCACAGACTGATGGTGAAGGGATGGAAAAGGTTTTTCAGGAGAATGGAAATGAAAAAAAAAAAAGCTGGGATAGCAATACTTATATCTGACAAATTAGACCTCAAAGTGAAGGCCATAACAAGAGATAAGAAAGGCCACTCCATAATACTAATGGGAGCAATTTAAGAAGAAGATATAACTCTGGTAATTATATATGCACCCAATACAGGAGCACCCAAATATATAAAAAATCTTCTAGAAGATATCAAGGGAGAGATTGACAGCAATACAGTCATAGTAGGGAACTTTAATACCCTACTAACACCACTGGATAGATCCTTTAAACAAAAAATCAGCAAAGAAACATCAATCCTAAATGACTGACTAGATAAAATGGACTTAATTGACATCTTCAGAACATCTCACCCCAAAGCCACAGAATATACTTTCCTCTCAAGTGCACATGGTCATTTTCAAAGATAGACCACATATTGTGGCACAGGCAAAGTCTCAACAAATTCAAGAAGACAGAATCATATCAAGCATCTTCTCAGATTACAATGGTATAAAATTAGAAATCAACTACAATAAAAACAATGGAAAAAATCAAACACCTGGATGCTAAATACCATGCAATTAAGCAATGATTAGGTTACCAAAGAGATTAAAGAAGAAATAAAAAGCATCATGGCAACAAACGACTATGTAAACAAAACAATCCAAAATCTATGGGACACAATGAAAGCAGTCTTGAGAGGGAAGTTCATAGCTCTACAGACCTACCTCAAAACACAAGAAAAAATTATAATAAATTATCTAACCCTACAACTCAAAGACTTATAGAGAAAGCAACAGGAAAAGCCCAGCATAAGCAGAAGAAAGGAAATAATAAAGGTCAGAGAGGAAATAAATGACATAGAAACCAAAAAATAATACAAATGATTAACAAAACCAAGAGCTGGTTCTTTGAAAGGATAAATAAGATTGATGAACCTCTAGGCAGGCTCACCAAGAAACAAAGAGATATGACCCAAATAAACAAAATCAGAAATGAAAAAGGTGAAGTATCAACTGATCCCACAGAAATACAAAGGATTAAAATAAAATGTTATGAACAACTCTGTTCCAACAAATTGGACAACCTAGATGAAATAGGATATTTTTAGAAAAATACAAGCTCCCGATACTCAATCAGGAAGAAGAAAAAAAACCTGAGTAGGCCAATAACTACCAAAGAAATTGAAGCAATGATCAAATATCTTCCAGCAAACAAAAGCCCTGGTCTGGATGGCTTTACAAGGGAGTTCTACCAAGCATTCAAAGAACTAAAACCTATCCTCCTCAGACTATTCCAAAAAATTCAAGAGGAAGGCACACTTCCAATCTCTTTCTATGAAGCCAGCATTACCCTAACTCCAAAACCAGATAAAGGCACCACAAAAAAAGAGAACTACAGGCCAAAATCCTTGATGAACATAGATGCTAAAATCCTCAACAAAATTCTAGCAAACTGAATCCAGCATTACATTAGAAAGATCATACACCATGACCAAGTGGGATTTATTCCAGTGATGCAAGGATGGTACAATATCTGCAAATCAATAAATGTAATACATCTCTTAAACAAATTGAGAGACAAAAAACACATAATCATATCAATCAACGCAGAAAAAGCATTTGACAAAATCCAACACCCTTTCTTGATAAAAACTCTCAGCAAAGTGGGAATAGAGGGATCATACCTCAATATAATAAAAGTCTTATATGACAATCTTACAGCCAACATCATACTCAATAGACAAAAACTAAACTCATTTCCCCTAAGAATGGGAACAAGACAGGGATGCTCACTTTCACCAATCCTGTTTGATATTGTACTCAAAGTGTTAGCCAAAGCGATCAGACAAGAAGAAATAAAAAGCATCCAAATTGGAAAAGAAGAAGTAAAACTGTCCTTATTCGCAGATGACATGATACTATATATGGATAACCCCAAAGACACCATCAAAAAAACTACGAGACCTAATAAATGAATTTGGCAATGTAGCAGGATACTAAATTAACACCCAGAAGTATATGGCTTTTTTATACACCAATAATGAACTCACAGAAAGAGAAACTAAAAAAAAAATCCCATTTACCATTGCAGCAAAATTAAGATACCTAGGAATAAACTTAACTAAGGAAGTAAAAGACCTATACTCAGAAAACTACAAGGCATTGAAAAAAGAGATAGAAGAAGACATAAGCAAATAGAAGAACATCCCATGTTCATGGATGGGTAGAATCAACATCATCAAAATGTCCATACTACCCAAAGCAATCTACAGATTCAATGCACTCCCCATTAAAATTCCAATGGCTTATTTCAAAGATTTAGAACAAATTCTCCAAAAATTCATCTGGAATAAAAAAAGAACCCAAATAGCCACAGCAATCCTGAGAAAGAAGAACAAAGTTGGAGGGATCACAATACAGCTATCAAGCTATATTATCAAGCTACTGTTCTCAAAACTGCCTGGTACTGGCACAAGAACAGACATATAGACCAATAGACAAGAACAGAGAACCCAGAAATCAACACATTATGCTCAATTAATATTTGACAAAGGAGGCAAGAGCATAAAATGGAGTCAAGACAGTCTCTTCAATAAATGGTGCCAGGAAATTTGTCAGATACATGCAAAAAAAAAAATGAAACTAGATCACCAACTTGCACCATACACAAAAGTAAACTCAAAATGGCTAAAGGACTTAAATGTCAGACAGGAAACAATAAAAATCCTACAAGACTCCATAGGCAGCAAAATCTCAGACATATTTTGTAGCAATATCTTAACCGACACAGCTCCTAAGGCAATGGAGACTAAGGAGAAAATAAACAAATGGGACTACATCAAAATAAAAAGCTTCTGCACAACAAAAGAAACCATCAACAAAACAACAAGAAAGCCCACTGCATGGGAGAACATATGTGCCAATGCTATTTCAGAAATGGTTTAATCTCCAAAATTTACAGAGAACTCATACAAATTAACAAAAGGAAGATAATGATCCAATCAAAAAATGAGCAAAGGACCTAAGTAGACACTTTTTGAAAGAGGACATACAGAAGGCTGAAAGACATATGAAAACATGCTCAAACTCACTAATCATCTGAGAGGTGCAAATCAAAACAACAATGATGTACCATCTCACACCTGTCAGAATGGCTATTATCAACAAGTCAATAAAGGACAAGTTCTGGCAAGAATGTGGAGAACAAGGAACCCTCGGCACTGCTGGTGGGAATGCAGACTGGTGCAGCCACTGTTGAAGACAGTATGGAGTTTCCTCAAAAGGTTAAAAATGGAACTCCCACTTGACCCAGTGATTCCACTTCTAGGACTATATCCCAAGAAACCAGAAACACCAATCAGAAAGGATATATGCACCCCTATGTTCATAGCAGCACAGTTTACAATAGCTAAGATTTGGAAACAACCTAAGTGCCCATCACCAGATGAGTAGATTAAAAAACTATGGTATATCTATGCAATGGAATACTACGCCACTATAAAAAAAGAAGAAACTTTTACCATTTGCAACAGCATGGATGGAACTGGAGAGTATTATGCTAAGTGAAATAAGCCAGTCGGAGAAAGATAAATATCACATGATCTCACTCATGTGGGATATAATGATCAACATAAATTGATGAACCAAAATAGATCCAGAGACAAATGGCAGGACAGGTGGGGAGGTTAGAGAGCAACCAAAGCACTTGTATGCATGCATATTAGCATAACCAATGGACACAGACCCTAGAGGTTGGGGGCTTGCCCGGGGTGGGAAGGGTTTGAGGTGTGGGGGCAATAGGGGAAAAAGGAGACATATGTAAAACTTTAGACAATAAAAAATATATATTTAAAGTTGAAAAAAAATATATATTTAAAGTTGAAAAAAATATATAGAAATCATGACTAAGAATCTGGCAGAAATAAACAATACTACATCTGACATCAAGAATACACTGAAATGAATTAAAAGCAGGCTTGATGAAGCAGATAATCAAATAAGCAAATTAGAAGGGAAGGTAGAAAAAAACAGTCAATCAGAGCAGCAAAAAGTAAAAATACTTAAAAATCATGAGAACAGTTTAAGGGAACTATGGGACAACATGAAATAGAACATCTGTATTATAGGGGGCACCAAAAGAAAAAGACAGTTAAAAAGGTATAGAGAACCTGTTTGAAGAAATAATAACAGAAAACTTTCCTAAGCTGGTAAAGGAAAAAGCCACACAAGTTCAGGAAGCACAGACGATGCCAATCAAGATGAACCCAAATAGACCAATTACAAAACACATAATTAAAATGGCAAATGTTAAAAACAAAGAGAGAATCTTAAGGGCAGCAAGAGAGAGATAGTCAAGGACTATCTCAGGTGCACATGAGACAGTTTCAAGATAGATCACATGTTAGGACACAAAATAAATCTCTACAAGTACAAGAGGATTGTAATCATATGAAGCATCTTTCTATATAACAATGGCATGAAACTAGAAATCAACTACAATAAAGACACCCCAAAACATTCAAACACCTGGAGGTTAAATAGCATGCTAATGAACAATGAATGGTTACCAATTAAATCAGGAAGAAATAAATTTTTAAAAACTTCTTGGAAACAAATGAAAATGAACATATAGCAACCAAAATCTACAGGACACAGCTAAAGCAGACCTAAGAGGGAACTTCATAGCATTACTGGCCTACTTCAAGAAACAAGAAAATTCTCTAATAAATTATCTAACCCTAAATCTAAGAGAATTAGAAAGAGAATAAGAAAAGCCAAGAGTAAGTAGAATGAAGTAAATAATAAAGATGAGTGGAAATAAATAACATAGAGACTAAAAAAAACAATACAAAAGATCAATGAAACCAAGAGCTAGTTCTTTGAAAAGATGAACAAGATTTAACCAAACTCATCAAGAAAAAGAGAGAAAGGACCCAAGTTAATAAAATCAGAAATGAAAAAGGAGACATAAGAACTGGCACCACAGAAATACAAAGATTTGTAAGAAAATACTGCAAACAGCTACATGCTTACAAATTGGACAACCAGGGAGAAATGGAAAAATACCTAGAAACATACAATCTTCCAAAATTGAATCAGAAGGAATGAGAAAACCTGAATAGACCAATCACATCTAATGAATTGAAGCAGTAATGCAAAAAGCTCCCAGCAAACAAAAGTCCTGAGCCAAATGGTTTCACAGGGGATTATTACCAAACATTCAAAGAGGAACTAATACCTCTCTTCTTCAAACTATTCAAAAAAAAATTCAAGAGGAAGAAAGACTTTCAAGCTCTTTTTACAAAATCTATATTATCTTAATTAATGAACCAGATAAAGACACTACAAGAAAAAAATTATAGGCTAATATTCCCATGAACATAGATGCTAAAATCCTCAACAAAATATTAGAAATAGGATTCAGCAATACATTAAAAAGATCACACACAATGACCAAGTGGGATTTATTCCAAGGATGCAAGTCTGGAACAATATTCACAAATCAATAAATGTGATACATCACATTAACAAAGTGAAAGATAACAATCACATGGTCATATAAATTGATGCAGAAAAAGCGTTCAACAAAATCCAACACCCATTGTTTATAAAAATTCTCAGCAAAGTGGTAATAGAGGACTCAAACTTCAAAATAATAAAGACCATATACAACAAAACTAAAGTCAACATCATACTCAATGGACAAAACTAAAAGTATTTCACTTAAGAATAGGAACAAGACAGGGATGTCTGCTTTCATCGCTCTTATTCAACATAGTACTGGAAGTCCCAACCACAGCAATTAGACAAGAAGAAGAAATAAAAGGCATCCAAATTGGAAAAGAGGAAGTAAAACTGTCCTTATTTGCAGACGACATGATATTATACATACAAAACCCTAGAGACTCCGTCAAAAAACTACTAGACTTAATACATGAATTTGGCAAAGTAGCAGGATGACATTTTTATACACAAAAAATTTCTGTGAAAGAGAAACTAAGAATCCACTTTACTATTGCATCAAAAAAGTAAGATACCTAGGAATAAACTCAAGAAAGAAATTAAAGTTCTGTACTTGGAAAACCATAAAACATTGGGGGGGAAAAGACAGAGGAACATAAAATGAGTGGAAGAACATATGGTGTTCATGGATTGGAAGAATTTGCATCTTTAAAATGTCCATACTACCCAAAGCAATCCCTAGATTCAAAGCAATACTTATTAAAATACCAATGGCATATTTCACAGATTTAGAACCAATAAATTTACATGGACATGAAAAAACAATACAAATAGCTGCAGCAATCTTGAGAAAGCAGAACAAATTTGAAAGGATCACGATACCAAATATCAAGTTATATTACAAAGCCATTGTAATCAAAACAGCCTGGTACTGGCACAATAACAGACATAGAAATCAATGCAACAGAACAAAGAATCAAGAAATCGACCCATGCCATTATGCTAAATTGATATTTAACAAAGGAGGCGAGAGCATGTAATGGAGTCAAGACAATCTCTTCAATAAATGGTGTTGGGAAAATTGGACATATACATGCAAAAAAGAAAAAAAAAGAAACTAGACCACCAACTTGCACCATATACTAGTACAAGAATAAACTCAAAATGGATAAAAGACTTAAATATAAGTCATAAAAACATAAAAACCCTGCAAGAAAATGCAGGCAGCAAAATCTCAGGTATCTCACA
The DNA here is from genome assembly GCF_000412655.1 of Myotis brandtii. Taxonomy (NCBI): domain Eukaryota; kingdom Metazoa; phylum Chordata; class Mammalia; order Chiroptera; family Vespertilionidae; genus Myotis; species Myotis brandtii. The sequence goes on along the minus strand of NW_005371764.1, from coordinate 743,436 downwards.
TAGCAGAATCATCATTGATAAATCACTTATGACAAGAGAAACAAAGGAAAAATAAACAAATGGCACTACTTTAAACTAAAAGGCTTCTGCATAGCAAAAGCAACCAGCATCACCTGGTCAGCAGACTCAGTATTTGAGCATCGACCTATGAACCAGGAGGTCACAGTTCCATTCTCAGTCAAGACACATGCCCAGGCTGCAGGCTCAGTCCCTAGTTGGGGGCATGCAGGATAGAGGAAAGAGCTAGATAAGAGTAACCTTTCCAGATTTCTTTGGAATTTATTTAGTATCAATTGGAAGTAGATTCTAAAATTTACAATGTAGGAAGTTACGCACCCTGACTATAAATTTTTAAAACCCATTGATTTTCACACTTTAAATGGGCAAAATGTGTGGTATGTTATATATTTTATAAATATAGCTTTCTGAACTATAAATAATAAGATATTAAGAAAGACTTAAAGCAATGGGAAGATATTTTGGTGGAAAAATATTATGATTTTTACTGTATTATAAGTTTCTCCAGCATTTCTCCCCTCAAATGCTATTCTGATTGCCTCCCGCTTATCTTAGTATGTTACATGCTTGGTATTTCTTATACCTATTGGAGAAAGACCAGAACAACTAAAATATATTGGCTAGTGTTGCCCAGTGTTGTGTTGCTGTAGCACATACATCTTTTACAAAATGTTTCTAATCAATTAATGAACATTTGTTCTGCTCAATACGAGGCATTTTTATTTATTTTGTTACTGGTAACCCAGCTGGGATACTCTCTGTAAAGAAACTGGTGTGGTACATATTGGTTGGCAGAATCATGGTGTGACCTTTTATATTTCTTCATGGGCTCAGGCATTTCTTCAAAGCAAGAGGTCTTCTGTGCAGTGTCAGGACCATGAGATGTTTCCAACTACACTTGCAGAGTCCACTAGAACTGACTTCCACCCCATACACTGTTGGCCTCAAAGTCCACTCTAGTTTACCAATCCAATTTATCCCTCCCACAATAATAGTTTCTCTTTAATACTTTTCATGAATTTTTTATGTCATGGGACCAAGTTAATAGTTGTTAATTATAGCAGAAGCTTTGAATCATATGAAAACTCATGTGGCAAATGATCCAATCAGAACCCTTGGTACTGCTGCAAACTTAACCATTTCCTCCTTGCAAGTCACAAAGTCTCCATACCAATATAACCTCAGAGGACACTTTTTCTGAAACCAGTTAACATCTCTTAATCACTGATATTTACATGATTAGCAGCTACAAAGTCTAAGGGGGAAGTAAAATTTTGGTGGGTGAGTCAAAATATTTCTAGCTCATGGTATATTCTTTGGTTTTTATAATTGTCCTGTGGTAAAAAAAAAAAATTAAAATTAAAATTTTTTTAAAAACTAACAAACAATCAAATAGAAATATTATACTTCATCAGGTTCATCCCTATATAAAGAGTTTGCATTTAATGTAAGCATAGAAATAATTTTATATTTATTACTTCTCTGGGATGATTTCAATTTGCGTGAGAGAATTTGTATGGAATAAGCACTGCTTAAGGAATTATGTGGCATAATTCTTAAAATTAATGGACAAGTCACTAAACATCTCTGAACATCAACATAATATGGGTTATATCCTTGCTCCATCTGTTTAAATGTAAGGTTTTGTGATTCTGCAATCCAGAGATTTAAATATAATGCTTTTCTGTATAATAAAGCATGCTAGTTATACCCACCCTACACACGCACTCAAAACACATATATTCATATGTAAATAATATCTATGTAAATCATCATATGATGTTTTTCCATATCGGTTTGTTTCTCAGGCAATAATGAGGAACGCTCAACAGATGCAATTGCACCTGACATAAAAAAGGGACAATTCAAGACACGGTTAATGGATTTCCCTGGTAAGAACAAGATTTTTAAAATATAATATTTTAGGTTTATTTATCCTCTTTAGTGTTGGATTAAGTGTGGGACTTAAAGAACAAAAGTACCTCTAGGTTACTATTACATGGAGAAAACTTTTCATAAACACCCTCATTTAATTAGTTAACTTCTTTTGTGAAGTACAGGCATACTTTGAAGATATTTTGGGTTTGTTTCCAAAACATAGCAATAGAGTGACTATCACACAAAACAAAGCACATGAAATTTACACTATACGGTAGTCAACTCTGTGTGCAATAGCATTTTATCTACAAAAAAACACTTCTTTAATTAAAAATACTTTATGACTACAAACTGCTAATAATCATCTGAGCCTTCAGTGAGCTGTAATCCCTATGCTGATGGAGAGTCTTACCCCAATGTTGATGGCTGCTGAAGGATCAGAGTGGTAGTTGCTGAAGCTTGGGGTAGGTGTGGCAACTTCTTAAAATAAGACAACAATGAACCCAGCCGATGTGGCTCAGGGGTTGAGTGTCAACCTATGAACCTGGAGATCATGGTTTGATTCCTAATCATGCTTAGGTTGCAGGCTTCATCCCCAGTAGGAGTCATGCAGGAGTCAGCCAATCAATGATTCTCATCATTGATGTTTCTATCTCTCCCTCTCCCTTCCTCTCTGACATCAATAAAAATATTTTTGAAAAAAAGAGAACAATGAGTTTGCCACATCCACTAACTCTTTCTCTCATGAATGAGTTCTCTGTAGCATGCAAGGCTTTTTTATAGCATTATACCCATAGTAGAACTTCTTTTAAAATTGGAGTAGTACTCTTAAAACCTACTACTTCTTTTTCAGCTAAGTTTAGGTAATGTTCTAAGTCCTTTGTTGTCAATTTAACAATCTTCCCAGCATCTTTTCTAAGAGTAGATTCCACCTCAAGAAATCACTTTCTTTGTTCAACCATAAGAAGATGCTACTCATCCATTAAAGTTTTATCTTGAGATCACAGCAGAAATCCAGGCTGCAGTTCTTCAGGCTCCCCTTATTATTCTAGGTCTCTTGCTATCTCCACCACCTCAACAGTTATTTCCTTGATGACAAACTTGAACTTTTCAAAGTCATTAAGGAGGGTCAGAATCAACATTCTTCAAACTCTTGTTACTATTGACATTTTGACCTCTCCCGTGAATCACAGGTTTTGTTAATGGCATATGTCATAATAGTTCATTTCCTACAGATTTACAACTCACTTTTCCCAGATCCACTGGAGCAATTACTATGTATGGTAGCTATGGCATTTTGAAATGCACTTCTCATATAATAAGACTTAAAATTACTCAAAATTACTCCTCCTAACCCATGTGCTTCAGAATGGACATAGTGTTGGCTGGTGTGAAACACCATTAATCTCATTGCCCATCCCCTCAGAGCACTTGAGCGACCAGGTGTCTTGTCAATTTGCAGTAATATTTTTAAAATATTCTTTTTTTCTGAATGGTAGGTTTCAATATTTGGCCAAAATAGTCAGAAAACTGTGTTGTAAGCAGATGTGCTGTCATCTGGGCATTTTTGTTCTCATTATAGAGCAGAGGCAGAGGAGATTGAATATATATCTGAAGGGTCCTAGGATTTTTAGAATGGCAAATGAATATCGGCTTCAAAATAAACTCATCTGATGCATTAAATCCTAATGATATCATCAGCCTGTTTTTGAGACTCTGGAGGCAGTTACTGACTTTTCCTCTCTAGCTATGCAGTTCCTATTACTGTCTTCTTCAAATATAAGGCTACTGTGTCACCAGTGAAAACCTGTTGTGTGGTGTGGCCACCTTCACCAACTGCAGTTTCTGGACACTTTGATGTAGCTTCTTTATGAGCACTTGCTGCTTGCCTTGGCACTTTCATGTTTATGGAGTTGGCTTTTTTTCTTAAACCTCTTGAAATAATTTCTAGGAGCTTCATGCTTTTATCTGTCACCTTCATAGTATTGAACAGAGTTAGGTCTTGCTCTGGATTAGGCTTAATCTTAAGGGAATGTTGTGGCTAGCTTTATCTTGTATGCAAATCATTAAAATTTTCTCCATGCCAACAATAGGCTGTTTTTTCCATCTTATCATTCTTGGGATCCCTGGGGTAGCACTTTTACTTCTCTTCAAGAAGTTTTCCTCTATATACATAACATGGCTTAATGGCACAAGAGGTCTAGCTTTTGTCATGCCTCCCTTAATTGTATCTAGCTTTTGATTAAAGGGAGAGGTGTGAGGCTCTTCATTTCCCTTGAACACTTAGAGGCCAATGTGGAATTATTAATAGGCCTAATTACAATATTGTTGTGTCTCAGGGACTAAGAAGCCAAGAGACATAAATGATCAGTGAGTGGAGCAGTCAGTTAATGCACATTTCTCAGTTGTTTGTCATCTTATATGGGTATGGTATGAGGCACTCCTATACAATTACAAAAGTAACATAAAAGATCCTTCAACAAATTAGTTTACCTGTCTTTATTATGTGGACACCTTTGTGCAATTTAAATTAAATATGTATCATATGTTTAATTTCACAATAAACAAATATACATGGCTGGGGTGTGGATTAGCACAGGTCAGAACATTGGCCATAACGTTTTAAAACTACTACAGAAAGTCATGCCACCCGACGACAGGACCAATTACCATGTGCCGTGTGCAGTGGGAGCTTTGCACCACCCTATTGTCACTGAAGAGCTCCGACACTAAGATGTGTGGCTGTCATGGGTTGTTGGGAACCAGGCTCGCCCAGAACCAGCATTACCAGCACTCAGTGTGGCCTCGTGTGTGCACCTAGAATCAGGGACCCCGACTGCACCACGCTGAAACAGAACCAGAGCCCCCTAGCGTGTGCCAGGTGTCAGAGTTCCCCAAGAATCCAGTATCTCAGCCTTGTCCTGAGAATCAGGGTCCCTGTGTGCACATGCTCCAAGAATTGGAGTCACTGGCTCTTAGTGTGAATGCACTGGGAATCAGGGATCCCAGGCACACGTGATAAGAAACAGAGTCAAGTCACTGGTGCTTAGTGCTGCCTCCCACCTGGAGAATCGGGGTCCTGGTCAGCTTGGGGGACTTCAGTGAGTGCTTGCCCTGAATCGAAGTCAGGTGCCATGGGCTTTGGGTTTGGTCACCTGATTGTGTTGCGGGGAACAGATTCCCAGTGTCCCCGCAGTCTCAGGCTCAAATTCCTGTAGCAGCTCTGTTGTCCGTACAAGGGGTGGATCTATCAGTTACTATGGCGCTGCCCGGGAGCCTGCGGGGAGGGTGATGGGGTTTGTTACTCACAGAAATCTGTGGCCAGGATGTCTGGATTCTTGGTGTCTGTGGATCTGTAGCTGTGGTCATAGGTCTCTGTCCCCAGTGGCTGCAGGGTCCTGGTTTGTGTCTGAGACCAGACTGGGTGGTGCTGAGGCCAGGATCCTAGTCTCAAGCAGCTCTATTTCTCAAGATGGCATGGTCTCTGTGCCCGCGCTGGCCACCCAGGAGTGTCCGTGCTGAGGAGCGGGGCTCCACCGTCTAAGACAGTCCGGTTTGGTAGCCCCTTAAGCTTTTGTGAATTTGCAATCCACATATTTCAATATAATGCTTTTCTGTGTAATAAAACATGCTAGTTGCACCCAATATAAACAAACCCTCATGGAAACATATATTCCTGTGTAAATGACTTGTATGTAAATTATAATATGATGTGTTTTAAATTATGTTTATTTTTGTAGATACTAATGCAGAACGTTCAACAGATGCATTTACACAAGGCATAATAAAGGAACAACTCAAGACACACTCAATGAAACGCATTGGTAAGAAGAAGGATTTAAAAAGTAAAATATTTCAGGTTTATTTATATTCTTTGAAGTTGAATTAAGTGTGGAATTTAAAGAACCTAGAGTTTACTTACTATTATATGGATAAAAGCTTTCATGAATATCTTCTTTCAATTAGTTAAATTCATGTATTAAGTACAGGCATGTGTTGGAGATGTTTTGGGTTTGCTTCCAGGGCATGGCAATAGAGTGAATATTACAAAAGGAAAACAATGCACATCTTTAATTAAAAATACTTTATGGCTAAAACTGCTAATAGTCATCTGAGCCTTCAGTGAGTTGTAATCTCTTTGCTGATGGAGGGTCTTACCCCAATGTTGAAGCCTGCTGATAGATCAGACTGGTGGTTGCTGAAGGTTGAGATAGCTGTGGCAATTTCTTAAAATCAGACAACAATAGAGTTTGCCACATCAACTGACTCTTCTGCTCATGGATGAGTTCTCTGTAGCATTCAAGGTGTTTTATAGCATTATACTATAATGCTATAAACAGTAGAACTTCTTTTAAAATTGGAGTAGTACTCTCAAAACCTGCCACCTTTTTTTCAGCTAAGTTTAGGTAATGTTCTAAATCAGTGTTCCCAACCTTCTGGCCCTTTAAATACAGTTCCTCATGTTGTGACCCAACCATAAAATTATTTTTGTTGCTACTTCATAACTGTAATGTTGCTACTGTTATGAATCGTAATGTAAATATCTGACATGCAGGATGGTCTTAGGCGACCCCTGTGAAAGCGTCGTTTGACCGCCAAAGGGCTTGCGACCCACAGGTTGAGAACTGCTGTAATCTAAATCCTTTGTTGTCAATCCAACAAGATTCCCAGCATCTTTTCTAAGAGTAGATTCCATCTCAAGAAACCACTTTATTTGATCATCCATAAGAAGGTGTTCCTCCTCCATTAAAGTTTTATCATGAGATCACAGCAGAAATCTAGGCTGCAGTTCTTCAGGCTCCCCTTATTATTCTAGGTCTCTTGCTATATTTCCACCACCTCAACAGTTATTTCCTTGATGGAAAACTTGAACTTTTCAAAGTCATTTAGGAAGGTTTGAATTAACTTCTTTCAAACTCTTATTACTATTGATATTTAGACCTCTCCCACGAATCACAGGTTTTTCTAATAGCATATATCATGGTGAGTTTTTTTCCAGAATGTTTACAACTCACTTTTCCCAGATCCATCAGAGCAATTACTATGTATGGAGGGTATGGTATTTTGGAACGCACTTCTCATATAATAAGACTTTAAATTACTCAAAATTACTCCTCTTCACCCATGTGCTTCAGAATGGCCACAGTTTTGGCTGGTGTGAAACACCACTAATCTCATTGGCCATCTCCATCAGAATACTTACTTGGGTGACCATGTGCCATGGCAATTTGCAGCAATAATTTGAATGGATTCTTCTTTTCTGAATGGTAGTTCTCAACAGTGAGCTAAAATATTCAGAAAACCATCATGTAAACAGATATGCTCTCATCCAGGCTTTGTTGTTCTAATTATAGGTCACAGGCAGAAAAGATTGAACATAGGCCTGAAGAGTACTAGGTTTTTTAGAATGGCAAATGAGCATTGGCTTAAAAGTAAACTAACCAGATGCATTAAATCCTAAGAATATGGTCAGCCACTCATTTGAAACTCTCCTGGCAATCACTGCCATTTCCTCTCCAGCTATGGAGGTTCTTTTTGCATCTTCAAAAGTAAGTCTCCTTTGTCACCAATAAATATCTGTTGTGTATCTTCACTCACTATCTTAGCTAGATTTTCTGGATAATTTGCTGCAGCTTCTTATGAGCACTTACTGCTAGCACTGGCACTTTTATGTTTATAGAGATGGCTTCTTTTTTAAAACTTCCTGAAACAATCACTACAAGCTTCAAACATTTTTCTTCAGCTTTCTAAGGTTTTCAGCCTTCATAGTATTGAAGAGATTTAGGGCCTTACTCTGGATTGAGTTTGGCTTAAAGGAATTTTGTGGCTGGCTTGATCTTGTATGCAAATCACTAAAACTTTCTCCATATCAATAATAAGTCTCTTTTCTTATCTTATTGTTCATGTGTTCCCTAGAGTAGCATCTTTATTTATCTTTAAGGATTTTTCTCTTATATTCACACCCTAACTTACTGGCACAAGAGGAGGCCTATCTCAGCTTTTGCCCTGCCTTAATTACAAAACATAATCATACCTAGCTTTTGATTTGAGAGATGTTAGACACTTCTTTCACTTAAAAAATTAGCATCTAATAAGTGGTTATTGATGGGCCTAATTTCATTATTCTTGTATCTCACAATCTACTAGGATTATTAAATGAATTCAGCAATGTAGCAGGATACAAAATTAATGCCAAGAAATCTATGGCATTTCGTTACACCAATAGTGAACTTACAGAAAGAGAAACTAAAAAAGCAATCCTAATTACCATCGCACCAAAAAAATTAAGATACCTAGGAATAAACGTAACTAAGGAGGTAAAAGACCTATATGCGAAAAACTACAGAACACTGAAAAAAGAGATAGAGGAAGACA
>NW_005371764.1:731347-733997 GCF_000412655.1 Myotis brandtii | reverse complement strand
CAGATGAATGGATTAGAAAACTGTGGTACATCTACACAATGGAATACTATGCTGCTGTAAAAAAGAAGGAATTCTTACCATTTGCAACAGCATGGATGGAACTGGAGAGCATTATGCTAAGTGAAATAAGCCAGTCAGAGAGGGATAAATACCACATAATCTCACTCATTTGTGGAATATAGTGAACAACAGGCTGATTAACAGGGACAGATCCAGAGACAGAGAAGCATCGGTCAGATGCTCAAACCTCAGAGGGAAAGTAGGGTGGGTAGTGGTAAGGGAGAGAGATCAACCAAAGGACTTCTATGCACGCATATAAGCCCAACCAATGGACACAAACAACAGTGGGGTGAGGGCATGAGTAGCGGGGAGTGGGGTTTTATAGGGGGATGAGGTCACATATGTAATACCTTAATCAATAAAGAAATTAAAGACTGAAAGAAAAGAAAAAGAAAGGAAATAAGAAAAATCTCAAGTAAAAATCTACCTCAACACACACACACACACACACACACACACACACACACACACACAGACACACACACACACACCCCACAACGTAGAAAAGAACAACAGGAAAAGCCCAGAGTAAGTAGAAGGAAGGAAATAATAAAGATCAGGGCAGAAATAAATGAAATAGACCTTAAAAAACAATACAATAGATAAATGAACTTAAAAACAATACAATAGATAAATAAAACCAAGAACTGGTTCTTTAAAAAGATAAGATTGGTGAACGTTTAACTAGACAAATCAAGAAAAAAAGAGAGATGACCCAAATAAATAATATCAGAAATGAAAGAGAAGTAACAATTGGCATCACAGAAATACAAAAGATTGTAAGAAAATATTTTGGACAAATTGGACAACCAGGATGAAGTATACAAATTCCTAGAAATATACAGTATTCTAAAACAAAATAAGGAAAAATTATAAAACCTGAATAAACCAATAACAACAAATAAAACTGAAGAAGTAATAAAAGAAAAAACCTCCAAACAAAAATCCTTCATCAAATTGCTCCACAAGGGAAATTTATCAAACATTCAAAGAAGAATTAACACCTATCCTCCTCAAAAAATTCCAAAAAATTTAAGAGGAAGGAAGACTTCCAATCTCTCTTTATGAGGCCAGCATTTCCTTAACTCCAAAGTCAGATAAAGACATCACAAAGAAAGGAAATGAACAAAGGTGCTAAAACCCTCAACAAAATATTAGAAAATCTCACCCAGCAATATATCAAAAAAATCATATACCAGGATCAACTGGGATTAATTCTTAGGATCTATGGTTGGTATAATATTCACAAATCAATAAAAATGTTACCTCACATAAAAAGTAACATAAAAATCAAATGATCATATCAATAGATGTAGAAATTATTTATGAGAAAAACTGTCAGCAAAGTGGGAATAGAGGGATCATACCTCAACAGAGTAAATGCCATATATGAAAAACCTACAGCTAACACCATACTCAATGGGCAAAAACTAAAAGTGTTTCTCTTAATATCAAGAAATAAGTGGGATGTTCACTTTCACCATTCTTATTCAACATAGTACTGGAGCTCCTAGCCACAGGGATTGTTACAGAAAAACCGGACAAGAACCAAACAGCGCTCTGAGAGTTTGGAGTTACACTTTATTCACCGCGGCGGGCCTAGGGAAATGAATCCAAATCTAAGCAAAGCTACAAGCAGAACTTCCCTTTTTATAGAAGAGCCAGCCCTTTGTGTGCTTGCTGGCAGTGGCCTTGAAAACTATACAGTTCTATCCAATTAAAAAATGCACCTGGCATGGCATTGGGTGTATCTAGTCTCTGGCCTACAAGGTCAGACAGCTAAGTTTATCTCCACCACTATTCAAGCAGGCTTAGAAAGCAAAGTTACTTTTTCAGAATAAGAGGCCGTCCAAAGAATAGCAGAGAATTCCAAACAGTAGTTTTATAGAATAGGGGGCTTCCTTCACCTCCCCCCCCCCCCCTTGTCCCACAAGCTTTTCAGCCTTGTGGTACAACAACCACGGGACGTTAAGGTGAACAGGGGCGTTGACCGATCTTTTACTACTTCCTGCTGAAAAGGGGCGACGTCCAAGGGGTTAACATCCCGTTTCTTGCTCTTGGAGAGGTTTGTAGGAAATGGAAATTCTCCTGGCTTGTAGGACCATTTGAAGTTTAAAGGCATCTAGATGGAATGAGATAAAGCGAGTTAACAGAATTAGAAGACATGGTCCTAGGATTATGGCCATGAGTAGCATTAACAGTTGTCCTGTCAATGGAAGGAGCCATTTCCAGATACCCCCCATGCAGCCTAGGTCTCAGATAACTCCTGTCTTATTTTTGAAGCTCAATCAGCTAGTTTCTTCTGTCAGCAAGGTCCTTGGATAGGCTCTGATAGTAGGAGAGGGAAGTTGCTAGTCCCCCTGTTGAAATGCCAAGTGTTATAAGGAGAGGGTGAGGTTAAGTGTTCAGTAGAGATAGTGAGGACTTAGGAAGCTCTCAAGAGGCAGAGTGTAAACCTGAGAGTGGTCAAGATTAAGAAAGTTCAGTAACAGCAAAAGAGTTAGCCTTAGCTTCATCTTGTTCCTTTTCTGTGTAGCAGTAATTTTATGGTGCTTCTGTATTCCAGCAAGGGCAGAAGAGTTCTCCTCCT
>NW_005371764.1:723937-730851 GCF_000412655.1 Myotis brandtii | reverse complement strand
GCCCCGTAGGGCCAGGAATCCAAGCCATCCAGCCGCCATCAGGCCTGCCTGCAGTATCTGCTGAGTTAGGTGAATCCCTCACCTGTAGCAACTCCACCTGAGCCCACGCCCTTGGCTTTAAGGCCCATCTCAGTAGCCCTCCTACTCGTTGCGGCCCAGAGTTAGTGGGGGTTCCACAGGGACACAGAGGCGTCCTTATTGCTCCCCTTCTACTCTGACCAACCGCCAGTGATGGTAGGGCATGGGCCTCATGCTCCAGCGCCAGCCATTTTCAGGGCTCCCAAGCAGGATACCAGGCTTTTCCCGTGGCACTTTTATTGGCTTCAAGTCTTCAGAGTCCAGATAGGTCTCTTTAAAACATGATACTCCAGTCAAAGTTTTCCATTAATAAAACTACTATTAGGAACCAGTCTTATTGAATCTATGCAAAGAAATGTATTGCCATGATTTATTAAGTATTGCCAAATTTCAGAGGAATTATATAAGGAGAAAAACATACTGACCTGCTTTAAGATTTTCTGATTTTTTTTGCCAGTCCCTTTTCATGGACTCTTCAGAGTAATTTAACTGTCTTCAAATGGCAAGAAGAAATTTACAATATGTCTATATTCAAATAGATAGTTATAGCTCCCCCTGTAGTAGGGCTCCCCTCACTTGACTTGTTCTCTTAGAACAGACTAAAGGAGCTTTATTTCCTTGCAGGGTCTTATATGTCACAGGACCTCACAGGGTCTGTAATTCCCGTAACAGAGGGCTAGTATTCACCACTTCACTACTTCCCTCTGTTCCAAACAGGCCTTCCCCAGTTTTCTACAGTTGAGGTTTGTACCACCCCTGACATGGGCATGGTCACACAGGCCTGAAAGACAGTATACAGGCTGCCAACTGTTAACTGTCTCTTAATAGAGACCAAAACCTGACGGATATTCTTCTTTGCCCAGTTGGGCACCTGCCCTCTTTTTTTTTACTCCCAAAGACTACCAAGGACTGTAGACCATCACCAGTCCACAGCTACAGCTACATTTAAACCTGTAAGAGAATTGAAGGTTAATACAACATATTAATACAATGAAACATAATATTGGCACCATGGCCGCTTCAGGCAGCTAAATCTCCTGCTACTAAACATGAGATATGGTAGGGCTATACAGACATCTTAGGGAGGTGGCTAAAGTCTACTCTTGACCTTCCTATATAAGGCAAAATTGTCCTTGTCTCTTTGGAGCCATGTCCATGAAGACGCAGGCATTATTTAAGTCTATTATACAGTTTTCTGCAGGTTACTGTAGGGCTGTGCCACTGTGGCCAGTTTTTCTTTTTAGCGATAAACACAGTCTGTCCAATTTCCTTAAAATGTATTCTGGCACAGGAGAAGGTTGTTTTGCTGTATACAGGTAGCTTAACCCCTATATAACTGGGCTTGGACCTTTGCCTAGCAAACTGCAGTCTATAAGTTCAATATGCAGCCTCTGGTCCTCCTAACGTGACCCAACGAAGTTCCGGCCAGTCTCTGAGTCAGACTCCTCCTCTCGGAGAATTTCAAAGTCCTGATGGCTCCCAGGTCCAGGGAGAGTGCTCTTTTGTTAACTCTGTGTATCAGTTACAGGGCCCCGCTTTTTCTGCCTTTCCACCAGTTCCCTTTGTGTCAGAGCAACAACCAGGCCTCTTCCAAGGGAGTGCACTGGAAGGGGATATTAGCCCCTCCTCCTCCAGCAGCAACAGGTACTGAACCCTTTCAGTACATTTGCAAACAGGGAGCTTTCGCTAGCTCTATCCGCAGCTTTTATAGATCCCAGGCTTGCTGCTCTATTCCTGGGGCTGTAGGAAGGCTAGTACCAGTCACTGGCTTCTGTTTTAACTGTTGTAGCCAGTAAGCCGAAGGCCCAAGTCTTATATTGCTTGTTGTAAGTACTCCTTACTCTCTGGGCAACAGAGGGGCAACTTTAGTGGTAGGTAAATTTCTGCTTTCCCCACTTCTCTCGCTGCTGCTTCTTCCTTCAGGGCCACAGCGGGCAGCTCAGGCATCCAGCCCCCCGCCCCCCCTTCGACCTGGCTCTCAGGGGCTGAGTCTGCCTAGCAAACAGTTCTAAACTTCTAAATCACCAGGGCGGCTGTGGATTTCAGGTCTGTTTCTCCTCCGCTTTTCTCCTGGGAGTTTAGTTGTTTTTAACGTATTAGAATTCTTTATTCTTAGAAACCTTAATCTTTTAATGATTACCAAAAGTGAACAGTCAGCAATTTTAGGTTAATATTTATGAATATATTTTAAAGTACTTTTACTCTTAAGATATATCTAAACCTTTTGTGATAAAACTAAGAACAGGTATCGGTTTAATTTAGCACTGGAAGGGTTAAAAGAATAAACGAGGGCAGAGAAAGACTGTGCTTACAGAAAACTTGTTGTGACCTTGAAGCTAGTTGATAATGCACCTGCTAGCAGTCTGCAGCCAGTAGCATAACTGTTAACAACCCCCTTCTTTGTCTCAGCTCAGGCCTGTTGCTTTCTCTCATAGATTTCCCTTTTTAATTTTTATCTCTCCGACCAATTCCCCTGTCCTCCAGTCCAGTTGTTTGTCTCCCTTTAAACAGTGGGAGTTTCAGAGAAAACTATAGACTGCTCCTATAAGGTCCTCCCTCCCGGAGGCTGGGGTCCGACCCGTGGGGAAGCATGACTCCTAGTCAGCCTGGAAAGATAACGGTGCATAGGGAGATTTCTTGCAGACAGAAAGCCTGGAGGCAACCTGAAATCCAGTTACAGATGCTTTCAGAATCAGGATGAGGGAGGGAGGGAAAGACCAGGTTATATCCCCTATGAGGATTTTAATAAATAAGTGAAAACAGCAAGTTAAATAAAATACATAATCACAAAGACAAAGACAACAGACCACACGAGACACACAATCAGGGGTTAACGGGGTCTATAGACAGTTAATAATAACTTCAGCCTTAGAGTCAGGGCCAGTAAATCTCTTCGCCCTGCAGAGCTGTAAGCCCTTTGTCCACCAAAGAGATAAGAAAACCATAAATAACAAGTTCTTTGAAATTACTACTTTTTTTAATTTGCTAAGCAAACAGTTAACTTGAAAAGACTTCTCTCTTGCTTTTTACAAGCAATCTTGGAACCTAGCCAGCCTTTATTTTAGCCTTTAAATCTACCCTAGCACTTCAAAATTTCAATTTAATACAGCGAATTTACAACCCAGGTAAGAGCAACTGATACACAGAAATTTTTGTTAGCGAAGTGGGCTGATTCCTTCTGTAATGGCGAGCAAAAGACTCTGAGAACTGCTAGAGATTCTTGCAGCCCATCGCAGGTCCAGTCCAAACGTTCAGCCAGATGAATTAACAGAAATGCAAAATAAATCAAAGTAGCTTTCACTTTACACAGACCAGTTAATGAGCAGCCAAAATAGACAAACACTCGTATTCACACTCTCTCAGTAGACTAGCCCAGACTGGAGCTGAGCAGATAAACAAAACAATGCCCAACTCCCCAAATGGGTGTGGAAGCACTCCTGGCATCCATGTCCCAGAACAGAATTCTCGACCAACGTTTTGGTGAGAACCTACCGGAGGAGTTCTGACTGCGTCCAGTCCCCCTTCTCGGTAGCAAATTGGCTAGTCCCACACAAACAAACAGCTGTTCACTCAGAGCCTAAACAAATTCCAAATTCTAAACAAATTCCCAAATTCAATTAAATTCCAAATTCCAAATTCTAAATTCCAAAACAAATTCCAAATTCCAAACAAATTCCAAATTCTAACAAATTCCAAATTCTAACAAATTCCAAATTCAAAACAAATTCCAAATTCCAAACAAATACCCAATTCCTAAGGGAGCTCTGTGGCTTCCCGGGAGGTGATCAAGCTCCCCTTCCGCTCATTCCGAGTGGGCCAAATGGTAGGGTATTGGGGCCCCTACCTTACCAATTCTGTCGACAGGTCCCAAGGTGTGTCTGTCCATGGTCTCCAGATGCCGGCCGGGTCCTGGGTTGAGGTCCGGGAGCGCCCGGAGTCCCCCTGATTCAATTCTGCTAAATCAGCAGAGCGGCGCCTCCCGGGGGCCTATCCGGCTCCCCCGGTCCCCAAACCCAGTCCACACCGGAGGCCAAGAGGCCATGATGGTGGTCCCCCCGGTCTTCCCGAAATGTCAGGGAACCAATTATGTTACAGAAAAACCGGACAAGAACCAAACAGCGCTCTGAGAGTTTGGAGTTACACTTTATTCACCGCGGCGGGCCTAGGGAAATGAATCCAAATCTAAGCAAAGCTACAAGCAGAACTTCCCTTTTTATAGAAGAGCCAGCCCTTTGTGTGCTTGCTGGCAGTGGCCTTGAAAACTATACAGTTCTATCCAATTAAAAAATGCACCTGGCATGGCATTGGGTGTATCTAGTCTCTGGCCTACAAGGTCAGACAGCTAAGTTTATCTCCACCACTATTCAAGCAGGCTTAGAAAGCAAAGTTACTTTTTCAGAATAAGAGGCCGTCCAAAGAATAGCAGAGAATTCCAAACAGTAGTTTTATAGAATAGGGGTCTTCCTTCACAGGATGAGGAGAGAAGAAATCAAAGGCATCCAAATTGGAAAGGAGGTAGTAAAACTGTCATTATTTGCAGTTGAAGTGATATTGTACATCAAAACTTCTAAAGATTCCACCAAAAAAACTACTAGATCTAATAAATTAATTTGGAAAAGTAGCAGAATACAAAATCAATATCCAGAAATTAATGGCATTTTTATACAACAATAATGAGTTCTCAGCAAGAGATTCTACCAGTGGTCTTGATCCAGCATCTAGAAGGGTTCAGCAATCTGGAGAAGGCACTGTGCATAAATTAAATAAGAGTCCAAAGACAAAACATAATTTTGAAAGGCATATTGGGGAGTCAGAGAAGACTTAGCTAAAGGAATTAAGTTCTTCTTGTCTCAGGACCCCTTGCTTTTTATTAACACAATTTGTCCTAAGGCAAGGTGGAGATATACACATAAAAGGGTAGGGTTTCCTATACACAATCCATTGTCAGATTGGAAGAATATGCCTACGGCTGTTCAGGTGTTTGGCCAGTAAGAGGCAATAACATGTAGATTAAGATGCCCTTAGCTGTCTGGCAGCAAGCAATTATTTAATGCATCCTTTTCAGGTTTGGGGAAATGCCCTCAGCCATTCCAGATGATCAGCCCTGCTGACATGCTGACAGGCTTCTGGCAAGATTCTAAGAAAACAATTCAATTTAATATTGCAGAAATAGTACTTAATAATAATGATAACAATAATGTACCTGGGAATAAATTTAACCAAGAAGGTAAAATGCCTATACTCATAAAACTATAGGACATTGAAGAAACAAATGTTGGAAGATACTAAGTTAAAGCTTGTACTGTGTTCATGATTTGGTAGAGTTAACATCATTAAAATGTTCATACTACCCAATGCAATCTGTAAATACAAAACAATTCCTATTAAAATACCAATAGCATATTTTGCAAATATGCTAGAACAAATATGCCAAAACTTTATATGGAATCAAATAAGACCCCAAATAGCCTCAGCAATCTTGAGAAAGAAAAACAAAGTTGGAGGGATCCCAATATCAAGACATAAAACTCAAGGCCATTGTAATAAAAACAGCTTCATAGTGATACCAAATTTTTGGACTGGAACCCGGATTCTTTGTCCACCAGAATCAAAGAATGAATTCACTGACAGAAAGTGGTATAGCAAAGATGGAGATTTATTGAAGAACAAGTACAGATTGCCATGTAGGGAGAGGGAAGAGTCCCACTGAGTTTTTTCCCCATGGCTTATAAAGCCTGCAGTTCCTTTGTCCTGATATCCTCTCTGATTGGTTAATATTACCCTTTGAATTGGTTACTTTAGTGATTCCTAAGGCCCTCCTCCCTCAGAGTCTTTCCATTCCTCTGGGCTTCTTCTTTTCCTTCTGAATGAAGGGCTTCCTTCTCTTTATTTTGTAAAAATAGACTTCTCTTGGCTACTTCTAGTTCCCTTGTCTTATGTAAATGCAACTGTTGCTGCTCCCTTGTCTTATGGAGTTGTAACTGCACCTGGCTTCCTTGTGTTATGGAAATGTACATTCTCCCAAGCTGCAGCCCTGTGCTTTTCCATGGACCCCAATTCTAAAAAATCCCTAAGCCTGCCTATGTTACTCCAAAATTCCTGCTTCAATAGTGGCACAAGAACAGGCAAATAAATCAATGGAAAAGAACAGAGATCCCTGAAAACAATCTATGCCTCTTTGATCAATTAATATTTGAAAAAGTAGTCAAGAGCATACAATGGAGACAGTCTCTTTAAAATGGTGTGGGGAAAATTGAACTGGTACATGCAAAAAAAAAAAAATGCAGCTTGACCACCAACTTACACTCTACACAAGAATAAACTCAAAATGGATAAAAGACTTACTAGTAAATGTAAATCACAAAACCATGAAAATCCTAGAAGACATAAGCAGTAAAATCTCAGACATCTCATATAACAATATTTTTGCCAACAACCTTCTAGTGCAAGGAAAACAAAAGCAAAAACAAACAACAGACTACATTAAGCTAAAAAGCTTTTGCACAACAACAAAAAAAACCCATCAGCAAAATGAAAAGATAACCCACTGTAAGGGTTGCCAATGATACATCTGATAAGGAGTTAATTTCCAAAATATAAAAAGAACTTATACAACTCAACATGAAGAAGATAAGTGCTGTCTTGACTCCATTGTATTTCTTGCCTCCTTTGTCAAATATTAATTGAGCATATAGATTCAGGTCGATTTCGGGGTTCTCTATTCTATTCCATTGATCAATATGTCTGTTCCTGTGCCAGTACCAGGCAGTTTTGAGAACAGTGGCTTTGTAATACAGCTTGATATCTGGTATTGAGATCCCACCTACTTTGTTCTT
>NW_005371764.1:719337-723767 GCF_000412655.1 Myotis brandtii | reverse complement strand
TTTATGTCTTCCTCTATCTCTTTTTTCAACATCCTGTAGTTTTCTAGTAGAGGTCTTTTACCTCTCTAGTTAAGTTTTTTCATAGGTATCTTAATTTTTTTGGTGTGATGGAAAATGGGATTTCTTATTCAGTCTCTGTTTCTGTAAGTTCACTATTGGTATAAAGAAATGCCATAGATTTCTTGGCATTAATGTTGTATCCTGATATATTGCCAAATTCATTTATTAAGTCTAATCATTTTTTGATGGAGTATTTAGGGTTTTTTATGTACAATACCATCTCATCTGCAAATAAGGACAGTTTTATTTCTTCTTTTCCAATTTGGATGCTTTTTATTTCTTCCTCTTGAACATACAATGGAGTCAAGACAGTCTCTTCAATAAATGGTGTTGAGACAATTGGACAGATACTTGCAAAAAAATGAAACTAGGCCACCAATTTACACCATACACAAAAATAAACTCAAAATGGATAAAGGACTTAAATGTAAGACAGGAAACCATAAAAGTTACTGATGGGCACTTAGGCTGTTTCCAAATCTTAGCTATGGTGAATTGTGCTGCTATGAACATAGGGGTGCATATATCCTTTCTGATTGGTGTTTTTGGTTTCTTGGGATATATTCCTAGAAGTGGGATCACAGGGTCAAATGGGAGTTCCATTTCCAGCTTTTTGAGGAAACTCCATACTGTCTTCCATAGTGGCTGCACCAGTCTGCATTCCCACCAGCAGTGCATGAGTGTTCCTTTTTCTCCACATCCTCTCCAGCACTTGTCGTTTGTTGATTTGTTGATGATAGCCATTCTGACAGGTGTGAGATGGTACCTCATTGTTGTTTTGATTTGCATCTCTCGGATGATTAGCGGCTTTGAGCATGTTTTCATATGTCTCTTGGCTTTCTGAATGTCCTCTTTTGAAAGGTGTCTATTTAGGTCCTTTGCCCATTTTTTGATTGGATTGTTTATTTTCCTTTTGTTAAGTTGTATGAGTTCCCTATAGATTTTGGAGATTAGGCCCTTATCAGAAATCAACAAATGACAAGTGCTGGAGAGGATGTGGAGAAAAAGGAACACTTGTGCACTGCTGGTGGGAATGCAGACTGGTGCAGCCACTATGGAAGACAGTATGGAGTTTCCTCAAAAAACAAAACATGGAACTCCCATTTGACCCTGTGATCCCACTTCTAGGAATATATCCCAAGAAACCAGAAACACCAATCAGAAAGGATATATGCACCCCTATGTTCATAGCAGCACAATTCACCATAGCTAAGATCTGGAAACAGCCTAAGTGCCCATCAGTAGATGAATGGATTAGAAAACTGTGGTACATCTACACAATGGAATACTATGCTGCTGTAAAAAAGAAGGAATTCTTACCATTTGCAACAGCATGGATGGAACTGGAGAGCATTATGCTAAGTGAAATAAGCCAGTCAGTGAAAGAAAAATATCACATGATCTCACTCATTTATGGATAATAAAGACCAATATAAACTGATGAAGAAAAATAGATATAGAGGCAGAGCAGCATGGAACAGACTGTCAAACTACAGTGGGAAGGCCGGGGAGGGTTGGTGGGGAGGGGTAAGAAATCAACCGAAGGATTTGTATGCAGGCATATAAGCATAACCAATGGACACAAGACACTGGGAGGTAGGGGAGGACAGGGAAAGGTCAAGGGGGGGGAAAAAGGAGACATGTGTATTACTCTTTGTAATACTTTAAGCAATAAAACAAAATTTTTAAAATAATTCCAAATGTGAAAAAAAAAGAGAAGATAAGTGGGCAAAAGGACCTGAATAAACAGTTCTCCAAAGAGGACATACAGATGGACAATAGACATATGAAAAAATGTGCAATGTCACTATTCACAGTGAAATGCAAATTATACCTGTAATTAAGTATCACCTCACACTTGTCAGACTGGCTACCATCAATAAATTAACAAGTGCTGGGAGGATGTGGAGAAAAGGGAAACCTAGTACACTGCTGGTGGGAATACAGACTGGTGCAACCACTGTGGAAAACAGTGTGGGATTTCCTCAAAAAATAAAAAAATGGAACTGCTATTTGACCCAGTGATCCCGCTTTAGGGGATATATCTTAAGAATCCAAAAACACCAATCAGAAAAAATATATGCACCTTTATTTCATAGAAGTGTTGTTGACAGTAGCCAAGATCTGGAAATAGCCTAAGTGCCCCTCAGTAGATGAAAGGATTAAAAAAGCTATGGTATAGCCCTAACCAGTTTGGCTCAGTAGATAGTGTCAGCCTGCTGACTAAAGGGTCCCAGGTTCAATCCTGGTCAAGGACACACCTTGGGTTGTGGGTTCGATGCCCAGTGTGGGGGCATGGGAGAGGCAGCCAATTAATAATTCTCTCTCATAATTGATGTTTCTATCTATCTCTACCTCTCCCTTTCTATCTGAAATCAATAAAAATATATTTTTTAAAAAGCTGTGATATATCTATATCATGGAATACTATGCAGCAGTAAAAAAGAAGACTCTCTTACCCTTTGAGACAGCATGGAGATACCTGGAGAGTATTATGCTAAGTGAAATAAGTCAGTCAGAGAAAGACAAGTATCACTTTATCTCACTCATATATGGAATCTAATTAACAAAATAAACTGATGAACAAAATAGATCCAGAGACATAGAAGCCTGAAACAGACTGTGGAATCTCAAAGGGAAGGCAGGGTGGTTGGGTGAGTGGGAAGAGATTTACCACAGACTTGTATGCATATATGCATAGCCCACGGACACAGACAATAGGGTGGTGAAGGCCCAGGGTGGGGATGGGTGCAGGTTATAAGGGGCCAATGGGGAAAAACAGGGAACAAATGTAATTCTTTCAACAATAAACATTTAATTTTTTAAAAGCTGTGGTACATTTACACAATGAAATACTACATGGCTGAAAAATGGAAGGAACTCTTACCATTTTTAACAGCATGGATGGACCTGGAGATCATTATACTAAATGAAATAAGCAAGTCAGGGAAAGACAAATATCATATGATCTCACTTATATGTGGAATCTAATGAAATATATAAAGAGACAAACAAAATACAACCAGAGGCAGGGATGTATGGAACATACTGAGAGATCTCAGAGCAGAAGGGGGTGAGTTGAATGGGGTGAAATAAGGTGAAGAGAATAGCTAAAGAACATATATGCATAAACCATAGACACAGATAGCAGTGTGGACAGGGCTAGAAGGAGGGAGAGTATGGACTAGGTGGCAGTGGGAAAACTGGGGGAGAATGGGAGACATCTGTAAAGTCAACAATGAAAATAAATTCTTTAAAAAATGAAGAGGTTTAGTCATAAGAATGTTTTTTTTTGAGTAATTTTACAAAAGCAAAAATGAAAAAAGAATATAATTTTAATGTTTTAAACAAGCCATTGATAAAATATACTATGATTATGACAGGCTGCCACGTAGATATTATACAAAAGAATTATGTTACAGAATAATAATTATATGGAAAGATTAAAAGAAAAAGCTCCAAAATGTTAGAGGTAGTTATGTATGGGTAGTAAAAATATAGATGATTTTTATTTTTATATAATATTTATGTTCTAAATTTATTTTGATAAACTAGAGGCCTGGTGCAAGAAATTCATGCACTGAGGGGGGGTTCCCTCAGCCCAGCCTGAACCCACTCCAATCAGGGACCCCTCAGGGGATATCTGACCGCCAGTTTAGGCCGGATCTTGTGCTAGGAGATGTACTGGTGAAAATAATGCTTCATGAGATGTCTAAGATTTTGCTGCCTATGGTTTCTTTCAAGAAACCCATAGGGCTATACCACAGGGATTGGGCCTAAACCGGCAGTCAGACACCCCTCTCACAATCTGGGACCGGTGGCTCCTAACCACTCACCTGCCTGCCTGCCTGATTGCCCCTAACTGCCTCTGCCTGCCTGCCTGATCACCTCTAACTGCCCCATCCTGCTGGCCTGATCAAGCCCCCAACTGCCTCTGCCTGCCTGATCACCCCTAACTGCCCTCCCTTGCCATCTTGATCTCACCCACAATGGCCTTCCCCTGCCAGCCTAATCTTGCACCTAACTGCTCACCCCTGCCAGCCTGATCGTCCCTAACTGCCTCTGCCTGCCTGATCACCCCTAACTGCCCTCCCCTGCAGGCCTGATCTTTCCCCCAACTGCCCTCCTCTGCCCGCCAATTTAGTTCTGATTGGTCAGTTTCTATGCCAGTCAGTGTCAAAAGCTCCGTCTCCTAGACAGCAATTGCCTCCTCACAGTTGACCGAGATTTGGTTCTGATTGGTCAGTTTCTTTTTTTTTTTCTTGGTTTGTTTGTGTTTTTTTGAATCTTTTTTTTATTGCTTAAAATATTACAAAGAGTAGTATATTTCTCTCCTTTTTTCCCCCCCTTGACCTTCCCCCAGCCGCCCC
>NW_005371764.1:716329-717530 GCF_000412655.1 Myotis brandtii | reverse complement strand
ATCTGTTTATGTCTTCCTCTATCTCTTTTTTCAACGTCCTGTAGTTTTCTGAGTAGAGGTCTTTTACCTCTTTAGTTAAGTTTATTCCTAGGTATCTTAATTTTTTTGGTGTGATGGTAAATGGGATTGTTTTTCTAATCTCTCTTTCTGAAAGTTCACTATTGGTGTATAGAAATGCCATAGATTTCTTGGCATTAATTTTGTATCCTGCTACATTGCTGAATTCATTTATTAAGTCTAATAGTTTTTTGATGGAGTCTTTAGGGTTTTTTATGTACAACATCATGTAATCTGCGAATAAGGGTAGTTTCACTTCTTTATTTCCAATTTGGATGCCTTTTATTTCTTCTTCTTGTCTAATAGCAATGGCTAATACTTCCAGTACTATGTCGAAAAGGAGTGGTGAGAGTGTGCATCCCTGCTTTGTTCCTGTTCTTAGGGGAAATGGTTTTAGTTTTTGCCCATTGAGTATGATGTTGGCTTTGGGTTTGTCATATATGGCTTTATTATGTTGAGGTATGATCCTTCTATTCCCACCTTGCTGAGAGTTTTTATCAAAAATGGGTGTTGGATTTTGTCAAATGCTTTATCTGCATCAATTGATATGACTATGTAGTTTTCATCTCTCAATTTGTTTATGTGATGTATTACGTTTATTGATTTGCGGATATTGTACCACTCTTGCATCCCTGGGATAAATCCTGCTTGGTCATGGTGTGTGATCTTTCTGATGTACTGCTGGATCTGATTTGCTAGGATTTTGTTGAGGATTTTAGCATCTATGTTCATGAGGGATATTTACCTGTAATTCTCTTTCATTGTGTTGTCTTTAACTGGTTTTGGTATTAGGGTGATGCTGGCTTCATAGAATGAGCTTGGAAATGTTCCTTCCTCTTAAATGTTTTGGAATAGTCTGAGGAGGATAGGTTTTAGTTCTTCCTTGAATGTTTGGTAAAACTCCCCTGTGAAGGCGTCTGGCCCCAGGCTTTTGTTTGCTGGAAGCTTTTCGATTACTGCTTCAAATTCTTCCATAGTTGTTGGCCTATTGAAATTTTTAGATTCTTCCTGATTTAATTTTTGAAGGTTGTATTTTTCTAGGAATATGTCCATTTCCTCCAGGTTGTCTAGTTTGTTGGAGTCTAGTTGTTCATAGTATTTTTTAACAATCCTTTATATTTCTGTGGGGTCTGTTGTTATTTCG
>NW_005371764.1:671145-715075 GCF_000412655.1 Myotis brandtii | reverse complement strand
AATTAGGGGATAAGGAAGAAAGAAGAGAAAAAGAAAAAAGAGAAAAAGAAAAAAAAGGAGTGCAAAAATGAAATTGGGAAAAGGAAAGAGAATGAAATAGAAGAGGGGAAGAAACTATTTATATCGGGAGAAAACTCCAATAGAACAGCCACTAATCCCAACAAATGCCAGCAACAGATACTTAGAGATGAATGCAAACTAGAAATAACAACTAATATCAAGTGAGGCTAGGGAAAACAGAAGCAAAATATACCAAACAAACAAAAAAAAACACAAAAAAATAAAAAGCGAAACAATCTCACAAACAAGCATAAAAAGACCCAATATAATCAACAATCAAGAAACAACAACAAAACGACAGAGAGAGAAAAAATTTGGATAGTGAAGAAAGAGAAGTGAGAGGTGTATATGGACTTAGAGAAGGGGATTGGAAATTAGATATATAATCAGGTTGCAATTTTAACAGGGGTTAAAAAGAATGAATAGGGGAATCTAAAGCAGGAATAGGGTAAGAGAAACAGAACAACAAAAGGGGAAAAGTGAGAGTTTTGGCATAAAGGTAAAGTTGAGATAGAGTAAAATGATGCTAAAAGAAAGATGAAAATAGAATGTAGAACACTAATCCCAAAATAAAATAAAGAGAAAATAAAATGACACTTTAAAAAAGGTAAAATGGTAGTAGTAATTATATTGGTTAAAAATAAAAATGTAGTAATTAAAAAGGTAAAATCAGGTGAGCCTTCTTGCCTGATGTGTTTCTGTTGAGAAATCAGTCGCTAGTCTGATGGGGGATCCTTTGTAGGTAACTTTCTGTCTCTCTCTGGCTGCTTTTAAGATTCTTGCTTTGTCGTTGGTGTTTGCCAATTTAATTATAATGTGGTGTCGGCTTTTTGGGGTTCATTTTTTGGGGGTACTCTGTGAGCTTCTTGAATTTGTGTTAGTTTTTTCTTTCTTATATCAAGGAAGTTTTCTGTCATTATTTCTTCAAACAGGTTTTCTATTCCTTGCTCAGTTTCCTATTCTTCTGGAACCCCTATTTTGCGGATGTTGTTTCGTTTCATGTTGTCCCAAAGTTCTCTTAGGCTCTCCTTCTTCCTTTTAATTTTTTTTTCTAGAAGCTGCTCTGCTTGGGTATTTTTTCCTACCTTGTCTTCTAGCTCACTGATGCGGTCCTCTGCTTCTTCTAGTCTATTGTTGATACTTTCTATTGAGTTCTTTATAGCAGTGATGTCATTTTTCATTTCTTCTTGGTTCTTCTTCATTTCCTCTTGGTTCTTACAGATATTGTTGAATTTGTCTTCCATTCTTTTCATCCACCTTATGACCATTTCTCTGAATTCTTTCTCTTTCAGGTTGTTTGCCTCCATTTCATTTACTTCCTTTTCTGGTGATGCCGGTTTTCTTTCATGTGCAGGCTGTTTCTTTGTCTCCCCATGATCTCTCTTTTCCAGGTGTTTGGTTATGTAGTTCTCTCTCTGCTGCGTTGATTTAAAGGCACAAAATACAACACAACAAGGCACAACACACAGGGCACTGAACACAAATGTATTTATGATACTAATAACCCCAAATAAAGGAGACCACCAGAGAAAAGAGAATTAGGGGATAAGAAAGAAAAAAAGAAGAAGAGAAAAAGAAAAAAGAGAAAAAGAAAAAAAAGGAGTGCAAAAATGAAATTGGGAAAAGGAAAGAGAATGAAATAGAAGAGGGGAAGAAACTATTTATATCGGGAGAAAACTCCAATAGAACAGCCACTAATCCCAACAAATGCCAGCAACAGATACTTAGAGATGAATGCAAACTAGAAATAACAACTAATATCAAGTGAGGCTAGGGAAAACAGAAGCAAAATATACCAAACAAACAAAAAAAAACACAAAAAAATAAAAAGCGAAACAATCTCACAAACAAGCATAAAAAGACCCAATATAATCAACAATCAAGAAACAACAACAAAACGACAGAGAGAGAAAAAATTTGGATAGTGAAGAAAGAGAAGTGAGAGGTGTATATGGACTTAGAGAAGGGGATTGGAAATTAGATATATAATCAGGTTGCAATTTTAACAGGGGTTAAAAAGAATGAATAGGGGAATCTAAAGCAGGAATAGGGTAAGAGAAACAGAACAACAAAAGGGGAAAAGTGAGAGTTTTGGCATAAAGGTAAAGTTGAGATAGAGTAAAATGATGCTAAAAGAAAGATGAAAATAGAATGTAGAACACTAATCCCAAAATAAAATAAAGAGAAAATAAAATGACACTTTAAAAAAGGTAAAATGGTAGTAGTAATTATATTGGTTAAAAATAAAAATGTAGTAATTAAAAAGGTAAAATCAGGTGAGGAAAAAAGAAAAAAAATTAGTTTCTTAAGTAAAAGGTGAAAAAAATAAAAATGTACAGTAGTGAAGGTCCTTCACTTCCTCTAGTCTTCTGTTTGGCACACCTTAGTCCTGCCAGGTATTCAGGAGGGTGTTGAAGTTTCCTTTGATACACTGTTCCTCCATGTTGTAAACCACAGTCCTGATTTTAAAGCAGGCAGTATTTCTTTGTTTCCCAGACTGCCTTTATTTGTGTTTACAGAAGAGTCAGTTTGTGGTTCAGCCCCTGGGTGGCAGTGTTTCTGGATTGACCTCCGAGGCTATAAGTCCTCTCTAGCCAGTATTTAGGTTTTGTTCTCCCTATCGCACTTAATACTGGTTTGGGAGAGTCGACTGCCCCAGAGCTGGTTCCTTGATCGTTACTCCCCGCTCTGATTCCCAGGTTCCACAAAAACAACTTTCCCCTGCAGTCTCTGTGAGTGACTCCAATTGGGCAATCCTATGTATTGGGTTTAATAATCAAAAGCAAAGATTTAAGGAGAGAAAAAAAAAGAGCCAGAATAAGTGCGTGAGCTCGCAACCCTCCACCATCCAGCTCTGTGCACAATTCTCCCAAAGTCTCTTTCATACATCCTCTCTCCCCTGGCACTAAGCAGCCGGCACACTGGCAAAATCTGAGGCTGCCTTTTTGCACCCAGTCCAGCTATGGGCTGATTTTTAGAGTTCCCTTCTGCCAGCAGCCCTGTGGGACCCCTTCCACACTCGTGGATCACGCTGGCCCCAATGGCCGCGGACTTTGTGGGGCGCAGACTTCCCCCGCGCGCGTTCCTCTCTCCAACCTGAATTACAAACCACACCTTTATCAAGGTGAAATCTGACCTTTCTGTGAGGAGGAGCACACCTCGTCTGAGTCCATGTATTTGCGCTGCTTGAGATCCGGTGTTCCTGGGTTCATAGCTGGTCCCTGGGTGCCATGGTTGCAGGGTCTCTGGATGTATACGCTTCCGATATCAGCCACTCAAGATGGCATGGTGTCCGAGGCTGAGCAGGCCGCTCCGGGAGAGATTTCAGCAGCAGTGGAAGCTGCCCGGTTGGGGGAGCCTGATCCATCAGTCTCCAACAGTCCCCTGGAGTATAGCTATCACTCGCCCACAAATTTACATTCTCAGTACGTCCACATACTCTCCTTTTGTTCTCTCACTCTCACACTGTCCAGTCTGCCTCCTTCCCATCAGCAGCCATATTCTCTCCGGTCCTGATTGGTCAGTTTCTATGCCAGTCAGCATCTCTGGGCCTATCAATGGGGTCTGATCAGAAAGGCAGGGCTGATCAGCAGTCCCGGTGGAGGCCTGGAGAGAAATGGAGGCATGGCTGTTGGCCAGGCCAGGAGAGAAAGAGAGGCAAGTTTTGATCAATGGCTGCCACAGAGGCTATGGATCAGACCCTTCCTCTCTCTCTGCAGGCCTCTTTCCAGGCCTGATCTGCAGCCCCCTAGGCAGTCAGTGCTGGGTCAGGGCTCCTGCAGTGCCCCAGTCAGTGCTGGGTAGCCATGGCAATCCAGCACTGACTTCCGGTTTGGTTGAGCCTTCGGTAGTAATTGTTATTACAACCCTGGCTCTTTATTATATAGATATGCATTGTATTTTAATAAACCAAAATGGCACAAAAAATGAAAGTGATACAAAGAGAGTCTTAAATAAATAAAAAGAGAGATAATTCTTTGATCGCAGGAGCACTTCATAAGAAATTGTATAGAAAGAATGTCTCTTCAATAAATGGTGTTGGGAAAATTGGACAGGTATATGCAAAAATTTGAAATTAGACCACCAACTTACACCATACACAAGAATTTCTAACCCTATTTATTTATTTATTTATTTATTTTTTAAATATATTTTATTGATTTTTTACAGAGAGGAAGGGAGAGAGATAGAGAGTTAGAAACATCGATGAGAGAGAAACATCGATCAGCTGCCTCCTGCACATCTCCCACTGGGGATGTGCCCGCAACCCAGGTACGTGCCCTTGACCGGAATCGAACCCGGGACCCTTCAGTCCGCAGACCGACGCTCTATCCACTGAGCCAAACCGGTTTCGGCTTAAATTCTTGAAATAAACCATAGGCAGCAAAATATCAGACATTTCATGTAGCATTATTTTCACCAATACATCCCCTAGTACAAGAGAAACAAAAAATAAAAAATGAGCAAATGAGACTACATCAAACTGAAAATCTGCACAACTCACATTTAAGTCTTTACCCATTGTGAGTTTATTCTTGTGTATGGTGTAAGTTGATGGTCTAGTTTCAGTTTTTTTGCATGTACCTGTCCATTTATTGAAGAGACTGTCTTTACTCCATTGTATGCTCATGCCTCCTTTGTCAAATATTAATTGAGCTTAATGGCTTCGGTCAATTTCTGAGTTCTATATTCTGTTCCATTAATCTATATGCCTATTCTTGTGTCAATACCAGGATGTATTGACTATAGTGATTTTGTAGTAGAACTTGATATCTGGAATTTTGACCCCTCCAACTATGTTCTTCTTTCTCATGATTGCTGTGGCCATTTGGGGTATGTTCTAGATCTTTAAAATATGCAGTTTGTATTTTAATTTGAATCTATAGATTGCTTTGGGTAGTATGGACATTATAATAATGTTGATTCTACCAATCCATGAACACAGTATATTCTTCCACTTGTTTATATCTTCCTCTATCTTTTTTTCAACATCCTGTAATTTTCTGAGTACAGGCCTTTTCCTCCTTGGTTAAGTTTATTCCTAAGTATCTTAATTTTTTGTTGCAATTATAAATGGGATTGTTTGTTTAGTGTCTCTTTCTGAGATATCATATGTGTGTATTAAAATGTCAGGAATATCTGGGTGTTAATTTTATATCCTGACACATTGCTGAATTCATTTATTACATTTAGTAGTTTTTTGGTGAAGTGTAGGGTTTTCTAAATACAATATTGTGTCATCTGCAAATAACGACTTAAGTATAAGTCGTGAAACCATAAACATCCTAGAGGAAACCACAGGCAGCAAAATCTCAGACATCTCTCATAGCAATATGTTTATGGATACATCTACTAGGGCAAGGAAAATAAATAAGACTACATAAAAATAAAAAGCTTATGCACAGCAAAAGAAATCATCAACAAAATGAAAACAGAGGCCACTGCATGGGAGAACATATTTACCAATGATATGTCAGATAAGGGGTTAATTTCCAAAATATATAAGGAACTCATACAACTTAACAAAAGGAAGACAAACAATCCAATTTAAAAATGGGCAAAAGACCGAAATAGACACTTCTCCAAAGTGGATATACAGATGGACAAGAGACATGAAAAAATGCTCAAACTTACTAATCATCAGAAAGATGCAAATTAAAATGATAATGAGGTATCACCTCAGACCTGTCAGAGTGGCTACCATCAACAAATCAGCAAATGATAAGTGCTGGTGAGGATGTGGAGAATAGGGAACCCTAGTACACTACTGGTGGGAATGCAGACTGGTGTAGTCACTCTGGAAACAGCATGGAGTTTCCTCAAAAAATGAAAAGTGGAATTGCCATTTGACCCAGTATACCACTTCTGGGAATATATCCTAAGAAACCAAAAAGATGAATCAGAAAGAATATATAGCAGCATAATTTACAATAGCTAAGATCTGGAAACAGCCCAAGTCTGCATCAGGAGATGAATGGATAATAAAGTTGTGATACATTGATACCATGGAATACTGTGCAGCAGTAAAAAAGAAGGGTCTTTTACCCTTTGAGACAGCATGGAGGGACCTGGAAACTATTATACTAAGTGAAATAAGCTGGTCAGAAAAAGACAAGTATCAAATGATCTCACTTATATGTGGAACCTAATGAGACAAATACACTGATGATCAAAATAGACCCAGAGATATGGATACATGGAACAAACTGACAGATCTCAAAGGAGAGGGGGCTGGAAGAGACAAGAAGAGATTAACCAAGGACCTTAAATGCATATACGCATAGCCCATGGACACAGACAATTGAGTAGTGAAGGTATGGGGTAGGCAAGGTCTGGGTAGAGATGGGCTTGTAGGGGGGGCAGGGATTTGGGGACATCTGTAATACTGTCAAAATTTTTAAGAAAGCAATGGTAGGAATTTGTGAAATGAGAAAATTGTGTCTCTTTATAGATTATAGGTTTCTCTACCACATACCTTTTTTGCTCATAGTTTTAAAACCAATCTGCCTGATTATCTAAGAATTTTTGCTCCCTCAATTCAAATGAATCAATTCTTCTTTTTGTTTATTAGAGGAAGACAAAGGAATTACACTTTTCTGCTAAGGTTGTCCTGTCATGTGTTGCTATAACTGGTGTCACTTTCACAAATGTCATAACTTACTGTGTTGTTCTGCCCAATCTAGTGTGTCTTTGGCTTTGCTAATGATGCCCCATTCAGACTTCACCTCTGCTTAGATTGTTGTGGTATATGTATGTATTGCCATGGTGATATTCATGTTCTCAGTCATTTTACCAAATTTAGTTATTTCCTTATAATCCTCTTATAATAAAAAATATTATTTTTAGTACTGCACCCTTCACACTCACATACTTGTTAATAATTGTCTATTTTTGTAGAGGCTGATACAGAACAAATACTGAATACTACTGGAAGAGGTCTGATAAAGGGGAAAGTCAAGACACAGTCAAAGAGGCACGCTAGTAAGAACAAGAATATTTTGAGTCTATTTATGGTTTATTTATCGTCTCAGAAATTTAAGTTTGGATTTTTAATGACCACAGTACCTATATGCTATTATTTTTTATATTTTTTTAAATTTCAGAGTAAGGAAGGGAGAGAGAGACAGACAGAAACATCAATGATGAGAGAGAAACATCGATTGGCTTCCTCCTGACTGCCCACCAGAGATTAAGCCCATAACCCAGGCATATGCCCTGACCGGAAATCGAACCGTGACCTCTTTGTTCATGCGTCGATGCTCAACCACTGAACCACACAGGCATAGCACCTATATGCTATTATTACATGATAGAACTTCATAATCTCCCTTTATAATTAATGGAATTCTAGCAGCTAAATCAGTAGATAATTAGCTACATAATATGTTTTAGAACTCATTCATTTAAAGTGATCCACAAAAAAATAATATTGTTGTGAGCTTGGAATATGGTTGTTGGAAGCCTATAAAATGCTGTTCTACTCACTTTCTTTTTCAGATCCTATCATATAGTTGCATTGTACTTGCAAAGGC
Organism: Myotis brandtii; assembly: GCF_000412655.1. Classification (NCBI taxonomy): domain Eukaryota; kingdom Metazoa; phylum Chordata; class Mammalia; order Chiroptera; family Vespertilionidae; genus Myotis; species Myotis brandtii. The sequence continues at coordinate 707,483 of NW_005371764.1, read as the reverse complement.
AGAAAAGCTACCTAATGAATGGGATTAGAGGAGGAATTTAGAAAAGGGACATTGCATCGGTTATTAAGTCCCTCCATGTGATTAAACTATCAGGCAAATTTGTAATATCTAAAGTGAAGTAGCAACGTTTAGGAGTTTTTAAAAGATAGTTTATAGTATAGACTACTGCTTCCTGTCCTGTTAGATCAGTGCTTAACACACTTCATCATGATCTTTGACATGGTACCAATGGATGCAGGTAGGTTAACAGCAATCAGGGAAGGAGACAATAAGAGAAAGGCTTTCATAATACCAGTCATCCAAAAGTTACGGTCTTCTTGCCCCAAGTCCGTGCCCTCACAGGAACACACTAAAAGCTTGACATAGCAGGGAAAGACACTTCAGTAAAATATAAAATAGTCCAGCCTCATCACTCAATAAATGACCAGGCACACAATGACAACAAGCTTCCAACTGGGTAGGGGGGAACCCAGTACCCAGATTTGCTGCAATACATTGACTAAAATGCCCAGTTTTTACAACAAAATATGTGAGACATGAAAAGGGACAGTGAAGTGCAAACTACACCTTGTAAACTCCAGGGAATATTGGTTTTAAAAAAATTAGTAAAGTAATGGAAGGATATTGTGAAGATGGGAGCTTGTGATTCTTACCATATTGTTTATCTAGCACATATTTTATTTCCTAATCCTTAGCCAACCTCCTATCAAATGTTCTTTATAATGCCTCCTTGTTTATTTAAGCATCTCTGCATGCTCGTTTCTATGGCCCATTCCTTTTTACTTATGCCAGTTGGAAAAAGAACCAAAGAGTCTCAAATGCATCTACTAATATCTCATTTTGCATTGCTGTAACTCATTACTTTCACAAAATGTAGTTTTGTACTTATTGAAAGTTGTTTTCCTTTTTTATGTGTTCTTATTCATTTTTATAATGATGAAAACCAAGGTAGTTTCCACCTCTTTTTTAAGATTGCACTAGATGTATATTTGAGCTGCAAAGGTCATAGTGCAACCTTTAACATTTTTCATGGTCTCAGGCATTACAACAAACACATCCATCCACCTTATAGTGTCAGGTTCATGATAGGTTTCTAACCTTTGGTACTTGCTCTCCTACAACCAACTTTCATTCACAAAACATTAAATACACTGTTTGGCAGAAGTCATCTATTCTAATAATCCCGTTTTCAATATGAACTCCTCTTTAATAATACACAGATTCTTTTCCTTTCATTTTACCTAATTAGCTTTTAAATTCAGCAAAAATGTCAAATCGAATTAAAAGATCAAATAGCTGCAATCCCAATGCTGGTACAGTAAAACCTCAATATAATGGCCTAATTCAGGCAAAGGGTTGTCCATTAAAGCTGAAATTTTGTTATATAATAAAGTAGGTTTTCCAAATGCATATATTAAAAAATTGACAAATTATATAAAGTTTACCTGTTTTTACTTATGTAGACACATTTGTGTAATTAAAATTAAGTATATATAAAAAGTTTTAATTTCTCAGAAATTAATACAGTAATTTTAAATTTATACTGAATGCATGCATTCACCAGTCACTGTGAGTAAACAAAATGCATATGGCTGGGGCATGGCCTAGTGCAAGTCAGAACATCAGCCAGCGCATGTTAAAACTGCTGCAAAAAGTGTGCATGCGACATGGTCATGAGCTAATCATTCACTGGACATTGTTTATAAGTGGTGACTCTTGGAATTAAATATGTAGACTATAGCTGTAGATATGTAATATGTATGTCAGCAAAATTACTACGGTGTTTTCTTCCTACCTATGGCCTATTGGCTAAAATTTGTTAAAAATAACAGTGAATAATAAGAAAATGACCTGTTAATTTAATTATAAACAAATCTTGGTTAAAAGCATTTTAAAATTAACAAGGTGTAAATTTTCACATATGACATATTGACTGGAAATTTTGTTTGTTAAATCCAAAGTCAGTTAAATCAAAGTCTGTGAAATCAAGGATTAACTATATTGCTATAAATTTTACCCTTTTTACCTCTCCCCAGCTATAATGTATATGTATTAAAGGAACCTGGTAGGCATTTGTTCTTAGACCACAGAGTAAATTATTTTTCTACATCATTGATGCCCACTTGATTTACAATTGCCCACTTGATTTACAATTACATAGCCTAAAAAGTGCATAAAATATTCTTGAGAGAGTCAAAGAATTTCTACCTTATAGTAACTTTCTGTGATGTGGGACCTTGGTTTGTAATTTAACTTGTGAACAAAAATGTTATGCTCCACCTCAAGAGGTATACTCCTACAAGTATGAATGTCCTCTGAGTATAAACTTGGAGGTTATATTATGAACATAAACTCCCCAAAATGATTTAAGTTTGTATAGGAAATAGCATTGTATAGAAAAAGTACTGGTTAAGGAATTATGGAACATCAGTTTATATGTCAATTTTGTCATTATCTTGATAGGTGTTCTTGATCAAATCACAAAAAATCTCTAAGCCTCCAAATAATGAGGCTTATATGATTACTAAGAGCTCTTCAAATTCTAAGTTTTTCTGATTGTGCAATGTCAGACATTTATTATTTTTCTTCTATAGCAAATACTAATTAAGTAGTACCATAGACACAATCACACATGTCTATTAATGGTTACCATAAAAAGTGTTTTTGAAATATATTTTATGTTTATAGAGACTGATACAGAACATTTGACAAATACTGTTGGAAATGAAAAAATAATTGCTGAAATCAGGGAACAACTTAGGAGTTATGCTGGTAAGAACAAGAATTTTTCAAGTTTAATATTTATAGATTATGTCTCCTCCAAGATTTAACTAAGTATGGATCTTTAATAACAACAATAACTATCTGTTATTACTACATGGGTAAAATTTTTAATGAATTCCCTCTTATAATTAGCTAAACTCTAGACTTTACTATCAATAGAAAGCTAGCTAGGTTTTATTGGCTTTAAAAACCCATCAAATTATAAAGTAATCCATAAAATCTAATGCTCTAGTGACCTTAGAATATTTTTGGTGTAAATATTCCCAACTGCTATTCCACTCACTTTCTATTGAAAGGATTAGAAAGGAAAGTTGATCTAAATGTGAAAAAGCAAAAAAACTATTTAATATGTGTTATAAGAAGAGAAATATAGCCGATAGGCATTGCATTGGATACCAATTCCCTCTAAATAAGTTGGCCCATAAATTTATACCTCTACTAGACACCTGATGCACGGATTTGTGCACTGGTGGCATCCCTCGGCCTGGCCCGCAGAGATCTGGCTGAAACTGGCTCTTCAACATCCCCCGAGGGGTCCTGGATTGTGAGAGGGCAGTTCCAGGCTGACATGTCCCAGAATCGGGCTCCCTCTACTCTGGTTCCCAGTGCATCACCCGAGAACCGCAGCTGCCAAGTCACCGCAGCGTGGCAGCTCCTGCATTGAGTATCTGCACTGTGGTGGTCATTGTGCATCATAGCTACCAGTCAGACGGTCAAACAGTTGGATGATCACTTAGACTTTTATATATATATATATATATGTATGTATATACATACACACACACGAGAGAGAGAGAGAGAGAGAGACTAGAATAGTGTTCTCTAGCTGTGTTACATAATTCACAAATCACAGTACTGTCTTTAGTCCTAGAATAACAGTGTTAGATACGTTTCTCTTTGATGTAAGAAATACTGTAGTTATGAACTTTAGTGCAGAATTGATGGTGAAAGCTAGATTTGGAAGTAGCTGAATATTCATATATAAGCACTGTGTTCTTATTGAAATTTAAAATGAGAGCAAGATTTCCGAAACTTTTCTTTTATCATTTATTTTATTCTTTTCACACTTTTATTCCTGAAAAAAGTATTATTAAAATGAATCAAAAAGTATTTACTTAAACAGCTTATAACAGAGAAAAGCTGGTGGTGTAAATATAAAATTGTTTGAACCAAGCAATTTGTTTTGTGATTTACTCTAACAAATTTGGTAAATTATGATAAACCATTATTCTATGTCAATAATTTTCAGGTTTTTGCTTAGGTACATCCAATTACTAATTTTTTTCTCTTTTTATTGAATTTATTATGGTAACATTCTATATAATAAAAGGCTAATATGCAAATCGACTGAGCGGCAGAACGACCGGTCACTATGATGCGCACTGACCACCAGGGGGTAGAGGCTCAATGCAGGAGCTGCCCCCTGGTGGTCAGTGCACTCCCACAGGAGGAGTGCCACTCATCCAGAAGCCAGGCTCACTGCTGGTGAGTGCAGCGGTGGTGGTGGGAACCTCTCCCACCTCTGCAGCAGCGATAAGGGTGTTCAACTGACAGCTTAGGCCCGCTCCCCATGGGAAGCGGGCCTAAGCCATCAGTCGGACATCCCCTGAGGGCTCCCAGACTGCAAGAGGGCACAGGCCAGGTTAAGGGATGTCCCCACCCCAAGTGCCTGGCCTGTGGGGATCAGGCCTAAACCGGCAGTGGGACATCCCCTGAGGGATGTAGCAGTGTGCCAAGCAGCAGGCGGCCAGAGAGGAGCCTGAGCCAGCACCGCACTGCTTGCACTCATCCCAGCCCGCTGCACCTGCCACCACCACTTGGTAGCACTGCTGCGGAGTCGAGAGAGGCTCCCTCAGCCACAGCAGTGCTTGGCAGCCATGAACCCGGCTTCTGGCTAAATGCACTGACCACCAGGGGGAAGCTCCTGTGTTGAGCATCTGCCCCCTGGTGGTCAGTGTGCATCATAGCAACTGGTCAACCAGTTGTTCTGGTTGTTCCAGTTGTTAGGTCGTAATGGTGGCTTAGGCTTTTATATTTATAGATGGTGAATTTATAATTAAATGCTCTAAACAATTAAATGCTCTATTTGATAGACATTGTCAAGGGGAAAAGAGTTTAAAGGAGACTATAGATTAAAGATAGAAATGAATACTCTTGTTTAAGGTAAAAATGGGTTGGTTTAAAGGTCAAAATTAAGGAAAATGCTATTTAAGAACCCAGAGAAAATAAAGGATTAGAAAATGAACAAAGAGTTTATAGAAATGGAGTTATAGACAAATGGCCCATCAAACATAAGAAGAAAAAATTATAATTTCAGAAATAAAAAATAATACATGGGAGATAACTAGCATGCAGAGTCATAGTATCTTTGTATAATTTTTTTAATTTTAGGTGTGAATTTCTTTAAAAACAGAGATATGTCCACACATCAAGAAGATTTTTTTACAAGTCCTACTACACCAACTAAATTGTCAACAAATGCCATCAATTTTTCACCCTTTAACAATCAAGGTAAAAAATAATATAAAATAAGTATCTAATCACTCAGAATGTTTTGTAGTATACTTTTTAATTTTACCCTTTATAAAATACTTAAAATATCAGAAAATACCTAACACATATAAAAATACTACATTCTAATGATTTCCTTTTTATTCTGTTAAAATCACATTACCCCCTTTCTCAGCTTTTATCATATGTAGTCATAAACTATATGTAATGATGTTCTATAAAAGTATTTATCAAAATATTTTATTGTGCTCTCTTTACATTTAATTTTCATTATGGAATTCCCACCTTATCTTCTTCCCCACAACACATATTATTCAATTAATTTCATTTTAAAAGTGTATACACACACACCTTTTTAGAAGAAATTCCTAACTTAAATGTTTTGACTACTTTTTTGTTCTCTAGAGTATTTTTATGCCATTGCAGCTACACTTTTTAAAATACATTTTTAAATCTAACAGTTTTGTTGCTGGAATTAGGACATTTGGGATAGCTAGTCTTCTATACCACCTGTATCCAAACATATGTTCAGTTTCTATTTTATTTTAATTTATTTTTAAAATATTTATTGTTGAAAGTATTACATAGGCTCTCCTTTTTCCCCCATATACTTCTTCCAGCTCGCTCCCCTGCCCCAGGCCCTCACCACCCCATTGTCTGTGTCCACATGTTATGCATATATGCATACAAGTTCATTGATTGATTTCTTCCTACCCACCCTCTCCTGCCTTCCTTCTGATGTTCAAGAGTCATTCATGCTTCTGTGATACTGGGTCTATTTTTGATCATCAGTTTATTTGGTTCATTAGATTCCACATATGAGTGAGATCATGTGATACGTATCTTTCTCTGACTGGCTTATTTTGCTCATCATAATACTCTCCAGGTCCACCCATGCTGTTGCAAATAGTAAGAGTTCTTTCTTTTTATTGCCTCGTAGTATTCCATTGTGTAAATGTACCACAGGTTTTTATCTATTCATCTGCTGATGGGCACTTAGGCTGTCTCCAAGTCTTAGCTATTATAAATTGTGCTGCTATGAACATAGGAGTTCATATATTCTCTCTGATGAGTGTTAAAGTTTTTTTAGGAAATATTCATAGAAGTGGGATAACTTGGTCAAATGGGAGTTCCATTTTTAACTTTTTGAGGAAACTCCATACTGTTTTCTACAGTGGCTGCACCAGTCTGCATTTCAACCAGCAGTGCACTAGGGTTCCCTTTTCTCTACAACATTGCCAACAGTGGTCTTTGGTTGATTTGTTGATGATAGCCATTCTGACAGGTGTGAGGGGATATCTCATTGTCGTTTTGTTTTGCATCTCTCGGATGATTAGTGATTTTGAGCATTTTTTCATTTGTCTCTTGGCTTTCTGTATGTCCATTTTAAAGAAGTGTCTATTTAGGTTTTTTGCCCATTTTTAATTGGATCTTTTGTCTTCCGTTTGTTAAGTTGTATGAGTTCCACATATATTTTGGAGATTAAACCCTTATCAGATATATCATTGGTAAATATGTTCTCCCATGCAGTGGGATCTCTTGTTAATTTGTTGATGGTTTCTTTTGCTGTGCAGAAGCTTTTTATTTTGATGTCGTCCCATTTGTTTATTTTCTCCTTAGTCTCCATTGTCCTAAGAGATGTATCTGTAAGCATATTGCTACGAGAGATGTCTGAGATTTTGCTGCCTCTGGTTTCTTCTAAAAATTTTATGGTTTCACTAAGTACATTTAAGTCTTTTATCCATTTTGAGCTAATTTTTGTGTATGGTATAAGTTGGTGGTTTAGTTTCTTTTTCATTTTCTCATTTAATGTATCTGTACAATTTTCCCAGCACCATTTATTTTATTTTTATTTCTTTTTATTGTTTAAAGTATTACGTATGTCTCCTTTTTCCCCTATCGACCGCTCCCAGGCCACTCCCATGTCCCTAAACAAGCCCCCACCACTCCAGTGTCTGTGTCCATTGGTTATGCTAATATGCATGCATACAAGTCCTTTGGTTGATCTCTTACATTCCACACCTCCTGGCCCTCCCCTATGCTTCCCTCTGAGGTTTGACAGTCTGTTTGGTGCTTCTCTGTCTCTTGATCCATTTTTGTTCATCAGTCTATTTTGTTCATCATATTCAACAAATGAGTGAGATCATGTGATATTTATCTTTCTCCAACTAGCTTATTTCGCTTAGCAAAATGCTCTCCAGTTCCATACATGCTGTTGCAAATGGTAAGAGGTTTTTTTTTTCTTTTTTACACCAGCATAGCATTCCATTGTGTAGATGTACCAGTTTTCTTACCCACTTATCTGCTGATGGGCACTTAGGCTGATTCCAAATCTTAGCTATTGTAAATTGTGCTGTTATGAACAAAGAAGTGCATATGTCCTTTCTAATTGGTGTTTCTGTTTTCTTGGGATATATTCCTAGAAGAGGCATTACTGGGTCAAATGGGAGTTCCATTTTTAATTTTTTGAGGAAACTCCAAACTGTTTTCCACAGTGGCTGCACCAGTCTGCATTCCCACCAGCAGTGCATGGGTTCCTTTTTCTCCACATCCTCTCCAGCACTTGTCCTTTGTTGATTTGTTGATGATAGCCAGTCTGACAGGTGTGAGTTGGTACCACATTGTTGTTTTGATTTGCATCTCTCAGATGATTAGTGACTTTGAGCATGGTTTCATGTGTCTCTTGGCCTTCTGTATGTCCTCATTCAAAAAGTGTCTATTTAGGTCCTTTGCCCATTTTTAAGTTGGATTATTTATCTTCCTTTTGTTAATTTGTATGAGTTCTCTGTAAATTTTGGAGATTAAACCCTTATCAAAGATAACATTAGCAAATATGTTCTCCCATGCTGTGGGCTTTCTTGTTGTTTTGTTGATGGCTTCTTTTGCTGTGCAGAAGCTTTTTTATTTTGATGTAGTCCCATTTGTTTATTTTCTCCTTAGTTTCCATTGCCCTAGGAGTTGTATTGGTAAAGATATTGCTACGACATATGTCTGAGATTTTGCTTCCTATGGATTCTTCTAAGATTTTTATGGTTTCCAGTCTGACATTTAAGTCCTTTATCCATTTTGAGTTTATTTTTGTTTATGATGTAAGTGGTTGTTCTAGATTCATTTTTTTGCATGTATCTGACCAATTCTCCCAACACCATTTATTGAAGAGACTGTCTTGACTCCATTGTATGCTCTTGCCTCCTTTGTCAAATATCATTTGAGCATAATGGTTTGGGTCTATTTCTGGGTTCTCTGTTCTATTCCATTGGTCTATATGCCTGTTCTTGCACCAGTAACAGGCTATTTTGAGTACAGTGGCTTTGTAATATAACTTGATACCTGGTATTATGATCCCTCCAACTTTGTTCTTCTTTCTCAAGATTGCTGCAGCTATTCAGGGTCTTTTTGATTCCATAAAATTTTTGGAGAGTTTGTTCTCAGTCTGTGAAATATGTCCTTGGTATTTTACTAGGGATTGCATTGAATCTATAGATTGCTTTGGAGAGTATGAACATTTTAATGATGTTGATTCTACAAGTACAGGAACATAGTATATTCTTCCACTTGTTTATATCTTCCTCTAGCTCTTTTTTTCAGTATGCTATAGTTTTCTGAGTGTTTTACCTCCTTAGTTAAGTTTATTCCTAAGTATCTTAATTTTTTTGTTGCAATGGTAAATGCAATTGGTTTGGTTTGGTTTGGTTTTTAATTTCTCTTTCTGAGAGTTCACTATTGGTGTATAAAACTGCTATGGATGTTTGGGTGTTAATTTTATATCCTGCTACATTGATGAATTCATTTATTAAATCTAGTAGTTTTTTTATGGAGTCTTTAGGGTTTTCTGGGTACAACATCATGTAATCTGCAAAAATTGACACTTTTACTTCTTCCTTTCCAACTTGGATGTATTTCAATTTCTTCTTCTTGTCTGATCTCTATGGCCAGGATTTCTTGAACTATGTATAGTAAGACTGGTGAAAGAAGGCATTCCTGTTTTGTTCTTGTTCTTAGGAGAAATGGTTTTAGTTTTTGCCCATTGAGTATGATGTTGGCTGAAGATTTCTCATATATGGCCTTTATTATGTTGAGGTATGTTCCCTCTATTCCCACTTTGCTGAAAGTTTTTATCAAAAAAGGATGTCTGCATCTATTGATATGATCATGTGTTTTTTGTCTTGTAATCTGTTTATGTGCTGTGCCACATTTATTGATTTGCAAATACTGTACCAGACTTTTATTCCCGGAATAAATGCCACTTGGTTATGATATATGAACTTTTTAATGTATTGTTGAATCCAGATTGCTAAAATTTTCTTGAGGATTTTGGCATCTATGTTCATCAGGGATATTGGCCTGCAGTTCTCTTTCTTTGTTTTGTCTTTAACTAACTTTGGAGTTAGGGTTCCTTTCTCCTGAATTCGTCTGGAAGAGTTTGAGGATGATAGGTGTTAGTTCTTCTTTGAATATTTGGTAAAACTCCCCTGTGAATCCATCTGAACCAGGGCTTTTGTTTTCTGGAATTTTTTTTATATTACTGCTTCCATTTCATCAGTGGTTATTGGCCTATTTAGGTTTTCTGACTCTTCCTGATTGAATTTTGGAAGGTTGTAGTTTTCTAGGAATATGTCCATTTCCTCGGTTGTCCCGTTTGTTGGAATTAAGTCATTCATAGTATTTTATTACAATCCTTTGTATTTCTGTGGGGTCAGTTGTGATTTCACCTCTTTCAGTTGTGATTACATTTATTTGGGTCTTCTCTTTTTGTTTCCTGATGAGTCTGGCTACAGGTTCATCAACCTTATTTATCTTTTCAAAGAACCAGCTCTTGGTTTTATTGATTTTTTGTATTTTTTTTTGTCCCTATGTCATTTATTTCTTCTCTGATATTTATTATTTCCTTCCTTCTACTTTTTCCTGGCTTTTCTTGTTGTTCTGTTTCTAGTTCGTTACATTATATCACTAGATAACTTATTACCAGTTTTTCTTATTTTTTGAGGTAGTACTATAGTACTATGAACTTCCCTCTCAGGACTACTTTCACTGTGTCCCATAGATTTTAGATTGTTGTGTGTTCATTTTCATTTGTTTCTAGGATGTTTTTTATTTCTTCTTTGATCTCTTTGGTAACTCATTCATTGTTTAATAAAATGCTATTCAGCCTTCATGTATTTGAGTGTTTTTATTGTAGCTATTTTCTAATTTCAAGCTATTGTGGTTGGAGAAGATGCTTGATATAATTTCAATCTTCTTGAATTTTTAGAGGTTTAATTTGTGTTCTAACATGTGGTCAATATTTGAAAATGCCCCAGGTGTGCTTGAAATGAATGTATATTCTGTAGCTTTGGGGTGGAATGTTCTGAAGATGTCAGTTAGTTCCATCTGTTCTAGAGTGTCATTTAGGCTTACCGTTTAATTGTTGATTTTTTGTCTAGAATATTTATCCAGTGATGTCAATAGGGTATTAAAGTCTTCTACTATGACTGTATTGCTGTCAATCTCTCCCTTGATATCCTCCAGAAATATATATATATATATCCTCCAGAAATATCCTATCTAATAATAGACAAACATGGTAATTGACTGTACCTTCGCTATGCCTCCCATTGGCTAATCAGTGCGATATGCAAATTAACCGCCAACAAAGATGGTGGCTAATTTGCATACTGCAGGCAGGGCGGGCCAACGCAAGCCACCATCCGGGCCCCCATGTGCCGCCTAAGCCCCTCCGCCAGCCGGGACCCCCGTGTGTGGCCCTGAGCGGCGGGACCCTGTGGCCGTGATTGTGATTGGAAACCAGGCCGCAGGCAAGGCGGCACCAGGAGCCGCCTTGCCTGTGGCCCGTGATCATGATCGTGATCGTGATCGGAAAGCCAGGCCTCAGGCAAGGCGGCACCCCGGGACCCAGGAGCCACCTTGCCTGTGGCCTGTGATCCTGATTGGAAAGCCGGGCCACAGGCAAGGCAGCCCCCTGGAACCCAGGAGCCCATCGGCGAGGTCTGCAGGCGAAGCAGCGATCAAGCTATGAGGGGGAAGGAGGGGGGCGGAAAGAGCTACAGGAGCAGCTCTGGCAGGAGACTGAAGACTCCTGCCAGAGTGAGGAGCAAAGACTGAAGGCTCCAGCTGCAGCGAAGACTGTGTCCAGAGTGAAGATGGAAGGAATTGGTCAGAGTGAAGGTCTGGTTCCTGGGTGCCAGAGGAAAACTGATGTTGGCAGCAAGGGGAAAGAAGGCCTATTGCACTAATCTTCGTGCAACAGGCCTCTAGTATATATATATAAATATATATATTTAGATGCTCCTGTATTGGGTGCATATATGTTTACCAGAGTTATAGCCTCTTGTTGTATTGATCCCTTTAGTATTATAAAGTAACCTTTTTTATCTCTTGTTATACCTTGTTATGGCCTTCACTTTGAGTTCTATTCTATCATATATAAGTATTGCTACCTCAGCTTTTTTTCATTTCTATTTTGCTTAAAAATTTTTCCCCATTCCTTCATTTTCAGTCTGTGTGAATTCTTTGTTCTAAGGTAGGTCTCTTGTAGACAGCATATATATGGGTCATGTTTTTTATCCATTCAGCTACTTTATGTCTTTTAATTAGAGCATTTAATCATTTATGTTTAAGGTTATTATTGACAGCTTCTTGTTTGATTCCATTTTTATGTGTTCCTTCTTCCCTTTCTATTTTTTCTTTTTACAAGTCCCTTTAGGATTTCTTCCATTCCTGGTTTTGTGGTAATAAACTCCCTTAGCCTTTTTTGTCCATAAAGCTCCTGATTTCACCTTCAATTTTGAATGATAGCCTTACTGGATAGAATATTTTTGGATTCAGTCCCTTGCTTAGCATCACTTTGTGTACTTCATTCCATTCCCTTTTGGCTGATGTGTTTCTGTTGAGAAATCAGTTCATAGTCTAATGGGAGTTCCCTTATATGTAACTTTCTGTCTCTCTCTGACAACCTTTAAGATTCTTTCTTTGTTGTTAATGTTTGCCAATTTAATTATGGTGTATCTTGGAGTCATTCTTTTTTGTTCATCTTTTTTGGGACTCTGTGCTTCTTGGACATATGTGAGTTTTTTCTCCCCTAAGTCAGGAAAGTTTTCTGTCATTATTTCTTCACATAGGTTTTTCTATTCCTTGCCCATCTTCCTGTCTTTCTGGCACCCCTATTATGAGAATGCTGTTTTGTTTCGTGTTATCCCCAAGCTCCCTTAGACTCCCCTCCTGCTTTTTTAAAATATATTTTATTGATTTTTTACAGAGAGGAAGGGAGAGGGATAGAGAGTTAGAAACATCGATGAGAGAGAAACATCGATCAGCTACCTCTTGCACACCCCCTACTGGGGATGTGCCCACAACAAAGGTACATGCCCATGACCAGAATCGAACCTGGGACCCTTCAGTCCACAGGCTCTATCCACTGAGCCAAACCGGTTAGGGCTCCTCCTGCTTATTAAGTGGTGTGTTTTTTTTTTCCAGTTGCTGCTCTGCTTGGGGGTTTTTTCTTACATTATTTTTTAACTCGCTGATTTGGTCCTCAGCTTCTTCTCTTCTACTGTTGAAACCTTCCATTGTATTCTTAATTGCAGCTATGTCATTCTTCATTTCCTCTTGATTCTTACACGTGTTGGTGAATTTCTCATCTAGACATTTGAGCATCCTTATAACCATTACTCTGAATTCTTTCTCTGACAAATTGCTTCCCTCCATTTCATTTAGTTCCTTTTCTGTTGATTCCTACTTTTCTTTCGTTTGGGGGTTGTTTCTTTGCCTCCTCACTTTTCCTGTTCCTTTGTATTTTTCCTTTGTATTAGATCAAAATGCTATGCCACCCAGAGTTTTTAATTGGTCTTATGTAGTAGATGTTTTGTGGGATCCAGTGGTGTGGTCTCTCAGGTCTCCTGTGTTGGGTGTTCTAGGGAGGTCCCCTACTTGATATATTTGTGTTCTCCTGATGTAGTTGGGTCTTGAATGTTATTGTTTCATTCGTGAATGGAGTCTGCTCTCAGGGTTTCTGTTTATGTGGTTCACTTCCTTCCATGTCATGCCAAGTAGAGGTGCTGACTGAGCAGCATAAGGTACAACATGACAAGACATGACACAGAAGGAACAAAACATGAATGTACACAAGACCCCTAAAACCCAATTAAAAGTGACCACCAGAGAAAAGAGAATTATGAATGTGAAAAATGAACAATAATAATAGGGAAAAATCAGGGGGAAAAAAGAGGGAAAAGAAAAAAATATGGGGATAACACAAAACAAACAAATAAACCAAAAAGCACAAATAAAAAACAACAAAAAAGGGAGAGGGGTGGCAGGATCTTTAGATACAGAGCCTAAATAAAGAAAATAAGGTTAAGGAATTGTATGACTAGGGAAAGGACCATGTTTTAGAATAGATGAGTGAGAAAAGAAATGAGAAGACAAAAAGAAAAAGTAAAAGAAAAATTTTTAAAGGGGAACATAGGAGAGAGCAGATAGGCTTAAATTTAACAAGTGCAACAAGTTAAAAAATTAAGAGAAGAATAGGGGAAGAGAAAAGAGAAAAAATGAGTAATGAAGAAAAAGAAAAGAGAAGGGGAAATGGAGTAGGATCAGGGAAGAGGAAATTAGATATATGAATAAACCAACAGAGACTAGAATAATAACATCAATAAAGCAGATAAATTAGATCAATTTTTAAAAGGAGAGCAAAAAGAAAGGAAAGAGAAAAACTAAAACAGAGAAATGAAAAGAAAACAGAATAAAAAAGAGAATAAAGGAAGAAAAAGATGCAAAAATGAAAAATAAGAATAGAATAATAATAAACAATTTTTTAAAAAAATTAAAAAGTGAAGTGTCATTCGCTTCAACTGAGTTTTAATGCCCCACTGGAGCTGGTTTAGGACCCCACTCTTCTGTTGGTCTGCCAATTCTGGGCTTCCTGTTTGTTACTTGTGTGCTAAACTCTGTCAGGCACTGTCTTTGGCTTTTAGAAACCTGCTTGAAGCTCCTAGCTATCTACTGGGTCCTCTGCTTGTGTCTGTCTCCACAGGCCTTGGTTGCAAGCAGGCAGGGCCAATTTTCCCTCTTTGCCTGTCTTCCAGCTATCAATCTTAATCAATCAAGCGTCTGTTTCTGGCAGGTCTCTAGGTGGGGTTGATGCTGTCTCGCTTTCAGGGAATAAGATGGATGTTTTTTTTCTATCCCAGAGTGACCCAAAATATTACTCTGACCTTGGATGGTCAGAGATCCTTGTATGGAGACCAGTGGGGTTGACTGGCAACCTGGGGTATTTATAGACTAGTTCCCAGTCACTAAGGGCTCCTTTAGACTATTCAGACTGGTAAACTTGGCCTCTGCCTTTGTTCCCTCTGTTAAGCTCAAATGCAGGGTGTGGAGGCTGAATTACCTGCCCTGAGGCTAGTGGGAGATGCTAGCTTTTTTAGGGGGAAATGGCCACTTAGGTTTGGAAGCCTAAGTACATCCCAATGCAGGAGTACTGGCCACATCTCCCTGCCCTGCTTCCCTTCCCAGTCTCTCCTCAGGCACCTCAACTCCATGCCTCCCTCCCTGCACCAAAACCTTGGGTGAATGGTTGCAATTGAAAAGTCCTGTGTTCTAGGTTTAGAGAATAAACACAAAACAAAACAAAAACAAAAAGGGAACCACAGCTTTCTTTCCCCCCAGCACCAAACTACTTTCCCCTCCCAGCGCTGCTTTTCAGGCAGCCAGCAGCCCTGTGGCTTCTCCTTTTCACACCTGCCGCCAAATGATGTGGCTCTGGTGCTTAGCCTTGGGCCGGCTTCTATTTTTCTGAGGGAACTGATATGCCCATAACTCAGTTTTCTCGTCTACTTCTCGCACAGCGACTCCTTTCAAGCCCAAATCAGCCTTCCTGACAGTCTCCAGGCATCCTCTGCCCTTCTTTGTTGTGAGTTGTCTCCCCAGCTGTGCTCAATTTGTTCTATATTCAGCTTTTAATACCAAGATGTACAATATATCTTCATGAAAACAATCTAGCTTTCATGCTTTCATGAAAATAAGATCAAGAATAAACAAGTTCAACAGTATGGGGCCATTATACTAACATGCAAGTTTTAATGACTTAAAAATTCTCTGCAACTTTTACTCTTTTTTAAAAATATATTTTATTGATTTTT
Organism: Myotis brandtii; assembly: GCF_000412655.1. Taxonomy (NCBI): domain Eukaryota; kingdom Metazoa; phylum Chordata; class Mammalia; order Chiroptera; family Vespertilionidae; genus Myotis; species Myotis brandtii. The sequence goes on along the minus strand of NW_005371764.1, from coordinate 692,049 downwards.
TACAGAGAGGAGGGGAGAGGGATAGAGAGAAACATCGATGAGAGAGAAACATCGATCAGCTGCCTCCTGCACACTCCCCACTGGGGATGTGCCCGCAACCAAGGTACATGCCCTTGACTGGAATCGAACCTGGGACCCTTCAGTCCGCAGGCCAACACTCCATCCACTGAGCCAAACAGGTCAGGGCAACTTTTACTCTTATATGACAAATGTGAAAAGGTAGCTTGGAGTCATGGCTTCTGAAATACATTGTGTCCACAATATTTTATTTTCTTAATAACTACCTCTAACTAAATCTCTCAGCCTGTGACTTCAGTTTAATCTCTAGCTAATGATTAAATAATATGTGACTTATAATTCTTTATTTAAATGGATATGTTCCATAATAGCACATGTCACTTTAGTAATAAATGGACTTATGAAAAAAATCTAACAAACACTGATTGAATGGGTGGGGAAAGTAAGTGGTTTATGCATAGAATTTTGATCTCCAAAATGTATGTATTCTTCTACATGTAAAGTATAGATACATTATAGAAATGAATATTCTGGTTTGAGCAAAGATCAAAATTAAGGCAGATGCTGAGAATAGATATTCTTTCCTCAGACAGAAACCATGTATGCTACCTTCCAGATAAGAAAACAACAATAGCAAAAACAGTGCAAGCTTTGCCGTTAATTATTCTAATTTACCTAAAAAATGGAAAAAGGGATTTTGTGCATCTACATTGTCAAATATTAAAAAACTACTTCATCAAAATTCTACAAAAGTAGCTTCCTCAACCAGAAGGGAGAAAACTCTACATGAATTTGAAAGAATTGTACATATCAGTGACCTAAAGCAATAAGCAACATTTCCTATAGAAAATATTTGGCAAGAGAGAAAGAAAATTACAGTTAACATCAATAGGATTTTCTACCATCTTACCCCACCCCAGAGAGAACCCATTTGACAATCATTCACAGATGACAAAGCCTTTATGGAAGTCCAGAAGCCTGATAGAGAAGTAAAAGCACACTGTTGGAGAAAAATATCTGAGATTGAATGCATTGAAGGGGTAAGAGTTACAGTTTAACTTTGCCTGCATCATTTCTCCCCCTGGAAATATATCTCAATGCCATGACAGCAGTTCTCATCCCATAATTTCTCCTATGGGGAAAGTGAGGGCATGTGAGTGCGCACCTAGCAACTCTAGCCCATTTTTATCTTTCCCATTCAGAGGACTGAGTTACAAGCTGCATGACTGGGAGACTGCAAGTGGCTGAGAGAACAACAGCCACAGCATAAAATGGAATGTTTAAAGGGATGTGAATACTGATAATTATGTCCAAAAACATGAGAGGCTCATCAGGAGGAATGCACATCAGCTGCTGCAAACACCATATGTGTAGCCCCACAAACTGGCCCACAGGCACCCCTTTCGAACTCTATATGGTTCACACATACAAACCCCCACCCTATAGATGTTGTTACTATTGCTGTTTTCTTATCTTATCTGGTTCCCTATGTGTTCTCCTAATGGTAGCAAGAGTGAGCTTTAATAGACAGCTATTACACATAGAAAATGGGCCTGATTTGCAAACATGGGAGAAACCACAAATTTGAGCACTTAGCACCACTTAAGATAAAACAAAAGGGAGGCTGTCAACAATGAGCCTGCTTTACAGAACAGAGAAAAGGCATATACAAGTTGTAAAATTCTGTTACAAAAGAGCCAAGAAGTGTAGAGCAGTGTTACCCATAGAAAGGGTATAAGAAAGCCTCACAATCCCTAACAGGGATGACAGAGGGGTTTCTCTCCAGAAACCAGTGAGTAAAGCCTGGAGGAGGAACCTGCTTCTAAAATGCAAACGACAATGAGGTACCATCCTCCACCTGTCAGAATGACTATCATCAACAAATGACAAATGCTGGCAAGGATGCAGAGAAAAAGGAACACTTGTGCACTGCTGGTGGGGAGGCAGACTGGTGCAGCCACTGTGGAAAACAGTATGGAGTTTCCTCAAAAAACTAAAAATGGAACTTCCATTTGACCCAGTGATCCCACTTCTAAGAATATATCCCAAGAAACCAGAAACACCAATCAGAAAGGATATATGCACCCCTATGTTCATAGAGGCACAATTTGCCATAGCTAAGATTTGGAATCAGCCTAAGTGCCCATCAGCAGATGAATGGATTAAAAAACTTTGGCACATCTATTCAATGGAATACTATGCCGCAGTAAAAAGGAAGAAACTCCTACCATTTGCAACAGCATGGATGGAGCTGGAGAGCATTAGGCTAAGTGAAATAAATCAGTCAGAGAAAGATAAATATCACCTGATCTCAATCATTTGTGGACTATAATGAACAACATAAACTAATGAACAAAAACAGATTTAGAGACAGAGAAGCATCGATTAGATGCTCAAACCTCAGAGAGAAGGTAGGGGAGGTGGGGGTAAGGAGGAGAGATCTACCAAAGGACTTGTATGCATGCATATAAGCATAAGCTATGGACGCAGACAACAGGGGGTGAGGGTGAGGGCAAGACTGGGGGGATGAGGGGACAATGGAGGGATAAAGACACATTTGTAATACCTTAATCAATAAAAAGTTAAAAAATAAAATAAAATAAAATTATTGCAGTATAGGACATGAAGGAACATGAAAACATGTTTTCATACAAGAGATACAATACTTTCCTAATAACCCCCAAAGAAATGGATATTTGTGATTTAACTAATAAATAATTTAAAAATAGGTAAGCTCAGTGAGCTACAGGAAAACAAGGAAAGTTCAACAAAGGCAAGAAAACAGTAAACAAAATAAGAAGTGGACATCAAAAGAATGGTGGTGTGAGAGGCCACACTGATCTCTCCCCTCGAGGTTTCAACAATTTGAACAGGTATAATTCAACAAAGGATCACCTGCTCAATACACAAACAGGTTTGAGAGACCTGCATATTGAAACATCTAAAGGTGGGCAAGGGGGAGTGAACTCAGAAGGTGGGGAAGGAGAAGAGCTAGGATGGTGCCAGGGATGCAGCCTGGAGCCCACAGCTCTGAGCTCACTGCAGGTCTCATCCCAGAGAGGGGAGGAATCAGGTTTTCATTGGAATTCCCTTCAGTCCAGCATTTGATGAAGCAGGTACTTCTTCCAGCTCAGAGAGATACAGGGAGCATTCCTGCAGGAACAGGAATAAAGCACAAAGGTGCAGTCATGATTATCTGGCAAATGCTATCGCCAAACATAAAAATAAAGCAAGTAGAGCCTGGCCATGTTCCCTCACCCACCCAGAGCTAGCAGCAGGCCTCTGAAGAAGCTATAGCAGTGAGTATTGGGTTGTAGTGCACATTATCTGCAAACCAGAGAAATAGAAATAGAACTACTAAAACATTGTTTTCCCTGTGATAGGAGCACACTGTGACTAATCCTAGGGACAGGGGGAAATACAGAAGGGAAGTCTGCCAGTCACTATTACTGAGAGAACAAAGTCACAGAGGCACCAGCCAGCTTCTCCCAGGTGATGCCACCCCCACCCATCATGGGTGCACTGCTGGTAGCATCTGGTTTTAGGGAACAGCACTATGGTATCACACATTTGGAACCCAATTTTCCATCACATTCCCACATGGTGACGGTGCCCTGACACCAAAGTGAGCTGATCATTGAAAAGACACTCACCTTCCAGAGGGACACAGGACATCTTCCACCACACCAGAGAGATCTGAAAAGCCGAAGTAGTGCAAGAGAAACTGAAAAACTTCTGCTTTGCCTTAGCCAGTTTGCTCAATGGTTAGAGCATTGGCCCACAGACTGAAGGGTCACAGCTTTGATTCACAGTTAAGGGCATGTACCTCAGTTGTAGATTTGATCCCCAGCCCTGGTCAGGGTGCATGTGGGAGGCAACCAATCCATGTGTCTCTCACACATAGATGTTTCTCTCTCTCTCTCCCCCACCTACTCTCTCTCTCCCTTCCACTCTCTAAAAGTCAATGGAAAAAATATCCTTGGATGAGGATTTTAAAAAAAACACACACACACACACACAAAAAAAACATGTGCATCAGTGCTACATACTAGAAAATAATAAAAAGACTTCTTATCAATCTACTAGAGAAATGACACTTATACATAGATGCCAATACAGGGATATAATCCATCAAATACCATGAATAACCTAGGTAATGAGCAGCACAGAAAACAAGAAATCTCCAGAAAAATTATGCAGAATTCAGGATTGAAGTTCTGAAAAACCTCAACAAGGTATAAGAAAACACAGATAGGCAGTTTAATAAACTCAGAAATAAAATCAATGAACAGCCCAGCCAGTGTGGCTCAGTGGTTAAGCGTTGACCTATGAACCAGGAGGTCACAGTTCAATTTCCGGTCAGGACACATGCCCAGGTTGTTGGCTTGATCCCCAGTAGGGGGCATGCAGGAGGCAGCCAATCAATGATTCTCTCTCATCATTGATGTTTCTATCTTTATCTTCCTCTTCCTTCCTCTCTGCAATAAATAAAAATATATTTTTTAAAAATTAAAATCAATGGAAAAAAATGAGTATGTTACCTAAGTGTTGAAAACTTTAAAAAAGACCAAATATTATTCTGGAGATGAAGAATTCAATAACAGAGATAAAGAATGAACTAGCAAACTTAAGAAATAGAGGTGGGCAGAGAAAGGAAAGGATTAGGAATGTTGAAGACAGAAATCTAGAAATAACACAGTTGAAGAGAAAGACATGAGCATAAAAAAGGAAGAACTCTGTGCGAACTATCTGACTCCATAAGAAAGATTAATATAAGAATAATAGGAAGGGAGAGGAAGATGGCTGCCGACAGGAAGGCAGACTGCAGGATAGTGTGAGAGGGAGAGAAGAAAAGGAGAGTGTGTGGATGTACAGGGAGTGTATATTTATGAGTGAGAGACAGCTATACTCCAAGGGACTGTTGGGGACTGCCGGACTGGGCTCCCCTGACCAGACAGCCTCTACTACTGCTGAACTCACTCCCGGTGCGACCAGCTCTACTGCAGAGACCTAGCCATCTTGAAGGGGAGAGTGGCTATTATCAGAAGCCTATACATCCCGGGAATCTACAACAGCAACACCCAGGGAACAGATGCGAACCCAGGGACATCGGATCTCTAGTAGCACAAATATGCAGATTCGGATGAGCACTGCACCTTCTCAAAGAAAGGTCACATTTCACCTGGGAAAGGAGAGAGAGCTACAAACCCAGACACCAGGAGAAGAGAGATCATGGGGAGACAAAGAAACAGCCCGCATATGAAAGAAAAGGAGGCATCACCAGAAAAAAGACATAAATGAAATGGAGACAAGCAAATGTCAGAGAAAGAATTCAGAAAAATGGTCATAAGGTCACTGAAAAGAATGGAAGGCAAATTCAACAATATGTATAAAAACCAAGAGGAAATGAGGAAGAACCAAGAAGAAATGAAAAATGACATTGCTGCTATAAAGAACTCAATAGAAAGTATCAACAGTAGACTAGAAGAAGCAGAGGACCGCATCAGTGAGCTAGAAGACAAGGTAAGAAAAAATGCCCAAGCAGAGCAACATCTAGAAAAAAAAACTTAAAAAACAGGAGTGGAGCCAAAGGGAACTTTGGGACAACACAAAAAGAAACAACATCCGCATAATAGGGATGCGAGAAGGAGAGAAAACTAAGCAAGGAATAGAAAACCTGTTTGAAGAAATAATGACAGAAAACTTCCCTGATATAGGGAAGAAAAACTGCACACAAATCCAAGAAGCTCACAGAGTACCCAAAAAAAATGAACCCGAAAGGACCAACGCCAAGGCACATTATAATTAAACTGACAGACACCAACAACAAAGTAAGAATCTTAAAAGCGGCCAGAGAGAGAAAGAAAGTTACCTCCAAGGGATCCCCCATCAGACTTGCGACTGATTTCTCAACAGAAATACATCAGGTCAGAAGGGATTGGAATGAAATATGGAAAGTCATTCACAGGAAGGGGCTGAATCCAAGAATACTGTACCCAGCCTGGCTATCAATCAAAATTGAGGGTGGAATCAGGAGCTTCACAAACAAAAAGGAATAAGGGAGTTTACTACCACCAAATCAGCAATGCAAGAAATGCTAAAGGGTCTGCTGTAAAAAGAAGAAATAGGAAGGGAAGAAGGAACACAGGCGTAAAGAATAAAAATAGTGACAAACAAGTACCTATCAACAATAACTTTAAATGTAAATAGATTAAATGCCCCAATCAAAAGACATAGGGTAGCTGAATGGATAAGATAACATGACCCACATATTTGCTGTGTACAGGAGACCCACATCAGAAAAAAGTACTCACACAGATTTATGGTGAAGGAATGGAAAAGGGTTTTTCAGGCAAATGGAAATGATAAAAAAACCTTGGGTAGCAATACTTATATCTGACAAATTAGATCTCAAAGTGAAGGACATAACAAGAGATAAGGAAGGCCACTTCATAATAATAAAGGGAGCAATTCAACAAGAAGAAATAACTCTGGTAAACATATATGCACCCAATACAGTAGCACCCAAATACATAAAAAAAAACTTCTGGAGGATATCAAGGAAAATATTGACAACAATACAGTCAGAGTAGGGGACTTTAATACCCCACTATCTCCATTGGACAAATTCTCTAAACAAAAACTCAGCAAAGAAACATCAATCTAAATGACTCACTAGATCAGATGGACTTAATTGACATCTTCAGAACATTTCACCCCAAAGCCACAGAATATACATTCTTCTCAAGTGCAGATGGGTCATTATCAATGATAGACCATATTTGGGTCACAGGGAAAGTCTCTTCAAATTCAATAAGATAGAAATCATATCAAGCATCTTCTCAAATCACAATGGCATAAAAATTGAAATCAACGACAACGAAAACAATTTAAAAAATCAAACACCTGGAGGCTAAATAGCATGCTATTAAACAATGATTAGGTTACCAGAGAGATCAAAAAAGAATTAAAAAGCATCATGGCAACCAATGACTATGAAAATACAACAATCCAAAATCTATGGGACACAGTGAAAGCAGTCTTGAGAGGGAAGTTCATAGCTCTACAAGCCTACCACAAAAAAACAAGAAACAATGGTAATAAATTACCTAACCCTACAACTCAAAGAGTTAGAAAGAGAGCAACAAGAAAAGTCCAGCGTAAGCAGAAGGAAGGAAATAATGAAGATCAGAGCAGAGATAAACGAAATAGAGACAAAAAAATACAAAAGATCAACAAAACCAAGAGCTGGTTCTTTGAAAGGATAAACAAGATTGATGACACTCTAGCCCCACTCACCAAGAAGCAAAGAGAGAGGACCCAAATAAACAATGAAAAATATCACATGATCTCACTCATTTGTGAAATATAATGAACATCATAAACTGATGAACAAAAATAGATCCAGAGACAAAGAAGCATTGAACAGACTCTCAAACTTGAACGGGAAGGTAGGGGAGTGTTGAGGGTGGGGGTAAGTGATCAACCAAAGGACTTGCATGCATGCATGTAAGCATAACCAATGGACACAGACACTAGGGGATGAGGGCATGTGTCAGGCAGTGGGGAAGCTGGTGGGAGGTCAATGGGAGAAAAAGGAGACATATGTACTACTATTTTAATACTTTAAACAATAATAAATAAATAAAAAGAATAATAGGCATGCCAGGAGAGAAAGGAGCAGAGAGCTGTTCAAACAAATTGTTAATGAGATCTTCACAAACCTATTGAAAGAGCCATATCCTCAGATCCAAGAAGCAAACAGAACATTTAATTATATCAAATTCAAAAAGTCCTTTATTTTAAAAAAATTTTTAATTCTCACCCAAGGACATTTTTCCATTTATTTTAAGAGAGTGAAGGGAGAGGGAGAGGCAGGGAGAGAAACACTGACACATTAATGGCTGCCTCCCACACATGCCCCAACCGGGCCAGTGATTAAACCTGGAAATGAGGTACACACCTTTGACTGGAATCGAACCCATAATCCCTCAGTTTGCAGGCTGATGCTCTACCTATTGAGCCAATTTGGCTAGGTTTAAGCTGTATTAAAGCTGTCAAAATTAATGACAAAAATTCTCAAGGTAGCCAGAGAAAAGAACACAGTAACCTATAAAGAAAAACTCATTAGATATAATAGGATTTCTCAGTAGAAACCCTACAAGCTATGAAAGAGTGAACTCAAATATTCTAACTACTGAAAGTAAGAAATTACCAGCCAAGAATAATATATTCAGTCAACTTATCCTTTAGATATGAAGGAGAAATGCTTTTCCAGACATACTGAAGCTGAGGGAATTTACCACCAGAAGACCTTCATTACAAATTCTTATGGGGGTTATTATAGCTAAAACAGAACAAAATGACACCTAACTATGAGTAAGATCACCAACAGACAGACAGAAGCAAGATAGGGTACTATACACTTAAATAGCACATAAAGGTTAACAAAAATAAAACATTAAAAAAGAAGACAATAGCTACTGCAATTCAGAAATGAACTCACAGCATAAATAGGGATAATTTATGACAATAGAATATAAAAGGGGAGGGGATAAAGCTCTGAATTAGCAAAGCAGATAAGATGCATTCAGAAGAAAAGACTATTGAATATATAAAACTATTTTTGCATAAAACTAATTGTAACCACACACAGAAAAACAAAACTGAGACACATAACTTATAAAAAAGAGTAAAAGCTTATAGAATACCACCAAACTAAAACAAAGGACAAAAATACAAGGGATAAGAAACAAAGGAAACACAGAGCTATAAGAAACGAAACAAAATGGCTATGGGAAATCTTCATACATTTATAATCACCTACATGTAAATGCACTGAACTCACCAATAAAATGTCACAGAGTAGCAGTCTGGATCAGAAAACAAACCCAAACATATGATGCCTTCAGGAGACACGTCTAAGCTGCTAAGACAAATATAAACTCAGTGAAAGGGTCGAAAATGATTCTGCAAGAAAATGGCATCCAGAGAAAAGTAGGTGTGATCACAGTTATATCTGACAACATAGATTTAAAGATTTTAAAAAAAGGTAAGAAGAGACAAAATGAACATTTTATAATGATAAAGGGGATATTACATTAAGACATCACACTTCCCAATCAGGGAGCACAGAAATATATAAAGTAACTACTAACAGAATTCAAGGGAAAAACTGACAAAAACACAATCATAGTTAGGGAGTTAAATATTCTTTAGACAGCTCTAGATAGATCATCCAAACAGAAAATCAATAAAAAACTATCAGCCTAAATAACACATTTGAACAAATAAATATAATTAATATTTATAGAGGCTTTCATCCCAGGACACCAGTTTATACATTCATATCCAGTGCACATGGAACATTCTCAAGGATAGACCATATGTTGGGACACACACCTAGCCTTAACAAATTTAAGAAGATTGAAATCATACCAAACGTATTCTCCGAATACAGTGCTTTGAAATGGAAAATTAACTGCAAAAGGAAGTGGGGGGGAAAAAACAGAAATATGTGGAGATTAAACAACAGGTTACTAAACAATGACTGGGTCAGGGAAAAATAAAAGATGAAATCAAAAGATATAGAGAGATAAATAAAAATGACAATATGACATATCAAAACTTTTAGGATGCAGCACAAGTAGTAATAACAGGAAAGTTTATATCATTACAGATGAAATCTCAAGAAACAAGAGCAATCCCAAGTAAGAACCTAACATTGCATCTTAAAAAACTAGAAAAAGAAGAACAAAAGCAGCCCAAAGTCAGAAAAAGAAAGAAAATAGCCCAGCCGGTGTTGCTCAGTGGTGGAGCATTGACCTATGAACCAGGAGGTCACGGTTTAATTCCTCATCAGGGCCATACCCAGGTTGTGGCTCCATCCCCAGTAGGGGGCATGCAGGAGGCAGCTGATCAATTATTCTCTTTCATCATTGATGTGTTTTGTTTTTTTCTTTGATTGTTAGCATTTTTTTTTATTGCTTAAAGTATTACAAAGAGTATTACATATGTCTCCTTCTCCCCCCCCCCTTGACATGATGTTTTTCTATCTCTCCTTCTCCCTTCCTTTCTGAAATAAATAAAATATATTTTAAAAGAAAATAATAAAAATTACAGGACAATTAAATAAAATAGGGAACAAAAAGCTTACACACACAAAAATAATGCAACAAAGAGCTTGTTATTTAAAAAGATTAATAAAATTAATAAATCTATGGTTAGACTCCCTAAGGAAAAAAGATAAAAGACTGAAATAAACAAAATCAGAAGTGAAAGAGACATCACAGATATACAATAATCATATAAGATCTTACTATGAAAGACTATATGCCACCAAAGTCTATAACCTAGAAGATATTGATGTTTCTAGAAATATATAACTTTCTTAGATTGAATCACAAAGAACTTGAAAATCTAAATAGATTGATGAACAGTGAGGAAATTAAAACAACTATACAAAGCCTCCCCAAAAGTTAAGGCCAGAACCAGATGGCTTCACTAATGAATTCTTCCAAGCATTCAAAGATTTGATACCTATCCTTCTCAAATTCTTCTAAATAATTGAAGAAAAGGAAATATTTCCTACCACTTTTTATGAGGCCAACATAACCATGATACCAAAACCTGGCAAGGATATCAAAAAGAAAAGATGAGGAAGGAAAAGAAAAAAGAAAACCACAGTCCAACATCTCTGATGATTACAGATGCAAAAATCCTAAACAACATAATAGCAAATTAAATACAATAATACATTAAACAAATAATACACAATGATCAAATGAGCTTCATTCCAGGTACAGGAGGCTGGTTCAACATATGCAAATTGATCAATGTAATGCACCACATTAACAAAATAAAGGATAAAAATCATATGATCATACAAATACCTGCAGTAAAAGCATCTGACAAAATACAACATACATTTATCATTAAAACACTCAAAATGGGGATAGAAGGAAAGTACCTCAATAAAGGCCAAATATGACAAATCTTCTACCAATATACTGATCAAAACCTGAAAGCTTCTTTTCCACCATCAGGAACAAGACAAGGATGCCCAATCACCACTTGATTCAACATAGTACTGAAAGTCCTAGTCAAGCAATCAGGCAAGAGAAAAAAAAAAAAGGCATCCTAATTGGAAATTAAGAAGTAAAAATGTCACTTTTTGCAGATGACATAATTCTTTATATAGAAAACCCTAAAGAGTCCACCAAAATCTATTAGAAACGATAAACGAATACAGTAAATTTGCAGGATACAAAGTTAATCTACAGAAAGATTAAAAATGATGGCAGAGTAAGTGGATGCTGCACAGACACACTCCCAAGACCAAACTGGAATTACAACTAAAATACAAAATTAATATACAAAAATCCACTGCCTTCCTATATACTAACAATAAAATTTCAAAAAGAGAAATGAAAAAATAATAATTTCTTTTTCAATTGCAACAGAAAGAATATAATATCTAGGAATAAACTTAACCAAACTTGTGAAGTTGGACCTATACATTGAAAACTACAAAGCATTATTAACGGACACTGAAAAATATACAAAGAAATGGAAAGATGTCTCGTGTACATGAATTGGAAGAATCAACATAGTTAAAAAGCCCATATTACCCAAAGCAGATTTAATGCAATCCCCATCAAAATCCAATTAGCATTTTTTAAAGAAATAGAACAAAAATTTATCAGATTTGTATGGAACCACAAAAGACCCCAAATAGCCAAAGCAATCTTAATAAAAAAGAATGAAGCCAGTGATATCACACTCCTTGACTTAAAATTATACTGCAAATTGACACTAATCAAAACACTATAGTATGCGCAGAAAACCAGACACATTGACCAATGGAAAAGAATTGAGAGTCCAGAAATAAACCCACATGTATATGAGCAAATAATTTTTGAAAAAGGAGCCAAAATCATACAATGGACAGAAGAAACCCTCTTCAATAAATGGTGCTGGGAAAATTGGAAAGCCATATGCAAAAGAATGAAACTAGACTACTGATAGTCCCCAGATATAGAAATTAATGGAATAGAATAGAGAACCCAAAAATTGACCCAAACCACTATGCTCAATTAATATTTGACAAAGGAGGCAAGAACATACAATGGAGTCAATACAGTCAATAAATGGTGCTGGAAAAATTGGACAGATACATGCAAAACAATGAAATTAGACCACCAACTTACACCATACACAAAATAAACTCAAAATGGATAAAGGACTTAAACATAAGACATGAAACCATAAAAATCTTAGAGGAATCCACAGGCAGCAAAATCTCAGACATATGCCGAAGCAATATCTTCTCCGATACAGCTCTTAGGGCAATGGAAAATAAACAGAAAATAAACAAATAAGACTACATAAAAATAAAAAGCTTTTGTACAGCAAAAGAAACCATCAACAAAACAACAAAAAACCCCACTACATGGAAGAACATGTTTGCCAATGTTATCACCGTTAACGGTTTAATCTCCAACATTTACAGGGAACTCATGCAACTTAACAAAAGGAAGATAAACAACCTGATCAAAAAATGGGCAATGGACCCAGACCCCCCTATTCACATCATTTGTTTTCATTTTATTCTCATAATTTTTTTTTAATTTTTACTTTTCAACTAGAGGCCTGATGCACGAAATTCATGCAAGGGCTCGGCGGCCCTCGCAGACCCTGGCTGCCTTGGCCCGTGCAGCCCAGCTTCATCTGGAAGGTCATCTGGATGGTCGTTCTGCTGTTTGGTGTAATTAGTATATTAGCTCTTTATTATATAGGATTATAGTTGACATTCAATGTTATTATATACTAGTTTCAGGTGTATGGTATAGTGGTTAGTCAATTATATACTTTACAAAGTCATCCCCCTGATAATTCAAATACCCATATTGCCTATATTTCCTATGCTACATCCCCATGACTATTCTGTAACTACAAATTTGTACTTCTTAATCCCTTCACCTTTTTCACCCAGTCCCTCCCCTCTGGCAGCCATCAGTCTGTTCTCTGTATCTGTGAGTCTCTTTCTATTTTGTTTGTTTGTTTTGTTCTTCAGATTCCACATGTAAGTAAAATCCTATGGTATTGGGCTTTCTCTGTCTGACTCATTTCGCTCAGCATGATACCCTCTAGGTCCATCCGTGTTGTTGTGAATGACCTATTCACATAGTTTTGATGCTATTTCCTAAGGACAGTGACCCAGACTGTGTTGTGCTAAGAACACAGCTGCTTCCTTCCTGTGATCATTGGCTCACAAAGGGAGCTGGGCCTGAACTCCAGATGACCTTCCCTGAGAAGCAGAAGACTACACTCAAGTCCGCTGTGACACCCTAGAGTAGCGGTTCTCAACCTGTGGGTCGCGACCCCTTTGGCGGTTGAACGACCCTTTCACAGGGGTCGCCTAAGACCATCCTGCATATCAGATATTTACATTATGATTCATAACAGTAGCAACATTACAGTTATGAAGTAGCAACGAAAATAATTTTATGGTTGGGTCACAACATGAGGAACTGTATTTAAAGGGCCAGAAGGTTAAGAACCACTGATATAAGCCTAACCAGAGGACACAGACACCAGGGTGGTGAGGGGATGAGTGGGAGGAGGGGAGGGGAGGTATGGAGGGATAAGGACACATATGTAATACCTTAATTAAAAAAAAGTATAAAAGCCCCAAATAAAAGACCTGAAACATTAAGTTACATAGAAGAAATCATAGGTACTAAACTAATGGACCTTGGTTTTAGAGAGGAGTTTATGAATTTGACCCCAAAGGCAAGAGAAGCAAAGGCAAACATAAGTAAATAGGACTATTACAAATTAAAAAGCTTCTGCACAGCAAAAGAAACCATCAACCAGACAAAAAAGGCAACGAACCAAATGGGAAAAGATATTTGTGAACAAAAGCTCCAAAAGGGGTTAATATCCAAAATATATAAAGAACTCACACAATTCAACACCAAACAAACAATCCACAGACAACAATGTGGTGATTGCTGGGGTGAGGGTGTTGTAGGAGGTACAGGAGGGTATAAGAGGGATAAATGGTGATGGACAGAGACTTGACTTGGGTTGGTGAACACACAATACAGTGAGTAGATGATGTGTTATAGAATTGTGCACCTGAAACCTGTGTAATTTTGTTAACCAGTGTCACCTCAATAAATTCAATAAAAAGGAAAAGTAAAATTAACTAATTAATTAATTAAAACTGGACAGATAACCTTAACAGAAACTTCACCCAAGAAGACATATAAATCGCCAACAGATATATGAAAATATGCTCAATGAGATACCACCTCACACCTGTTAGAGTAGCTATTATCAACAAGACAAGTAATAACAAGTGTTGGAGTGGTTGTGGAGAAAAAGGAACCCTCATTCATTGCTGTTGGTGTGGTAAACTGGTACAGTCACTATGGAATACCATACGGAGCCTCCTCAAAAAATTAAGAATATAATTACCATATGACCCTAATTTTGGATATCTACCCCCAAAATTTCTAATAATTTATTCATAAAGATACATGTACCCCTATGTTCATTGCAGCATTATTCACAGTGGCCAAAACATGGAAATGGAAATAACCAAAATGAAGTATCCTTCAATAGATGACTGGATAAAGATGATGTGATGTATATGTACAATGGAATACTAATCAGCCATAAGAAAAGATGAAATACTGACATTTGTTACAGTATTGAATAGACCTTGAGAATATTATGCTAAGTGAAATGAGCCAGATAGAAGTTAAGAACCATAGGATTTCACTCATATGTGAGAAATAACACTGAAAGCAACAAATGAACGAACAAGAAAAACAAACAAAAATTCATATTCTCAGACATCAGTATGGTGGTTACCAGGAAGAAGAGGGTGGGGATAGTAAAGTATAAGGAGGGGTCAAATATATGGTGAGAGAAGAAGATTTGACTTTGGGTGGTGGACACCCAATGCAATATACAGATGATATACCATAGAATTGTACACTTGAAACCTCTATAATCTTATTAACCAATGTCACTCCAATACATTTAATTTAAAAATAGGCATAGAGTGGCTGAATGGATATATATTTTTAAAGAGACATGCGAAAAAAGGGAAAGTATGTAAGAATTACTTTGGAAGTCAACTGCAAGAACCTGATGACTGACTAGATGTGAGAAATGTGATTGCCTCACAACTTGTCAGAAACATCTTCAGAAACAAACAAGGTACTCACTCATCTCTGCCTCAGAATGCCATCCTTGATCCAGACCTATTTTGGGTGCCTGGCCCCCAGAAATCAATGGAAGTCTCTCTGAGATGGAATTTTATGTCAGGTGGTATTGAACTTGATGAGGACTTACATCAAGGATGAGAGGCTGACCAAAATCAAAGTACCCAAGGCTGACAAGGGTAAGGTGGAAAAACATTTTTAAACAGCTGTCATTCATGATAGGAAGGCAAGGTTTTTAAGCTAGTGATATGAGAGCAGCATGGACAGACTTGACAGCCCAGATTGTTAGCAGCTAAACTAAACTGCAGTGATGAAAAAAAAAGAAAAAGTAAGAATGAGGAGGAGAGGAAAGAGGAGGGGAGGTGGAGTAGGAGGAAAAGAGGAAGAGGAGGAGGAGGAGGAGGAGGAGGGAAAAGAAAAAAGAAAAGAACACAACAACTAAGCCAGGAAGTGAGACTGGGTGGCATAAATACTTAGAGGGATATTGACAATGCACATTTCCTTCTCTTCACACAAGGAGTCTGTCTTTGACAAGTGTTGCAGTTCACCCACCACAAATCTCCACTTACAGTGGTTCTCAAACTTCCTAATGCCGCGACCCTTTGATACAGTTCCTCATGTTGTGGTGACCCCCAACCATAAAATTATTTTCCTTGCTACTTCATAACTGTAATTTTGCTACTGTTATGAATTATAATGTAAATATCTGATATGCAGGATGTATTTTCATTGTTACAAATTGAACATAATTAAAGCATAGTGATTAATCACAAAAACAATATGTAATTATATATGTGTTTTCTGATGGTCTTAGGCGACCCCTGTGAAAGGGTCGTTCGACCCCCAAAGGGGTCGTGACCCACAGGTAGAGAACCGCTGACTTATAAGGACAGATATAGGGGGATGAAATACCCTATTTCCTGACACCTACAGGCTAAAGGAGGAATAGAAACCAGGAAGAGATGCAACTCCCAGGTCCTGAAATTTAATTACTGGATCACGGATTTTAGTCCTCGGTTACATTAAATTCAGGTTAAGGACTACCAACATGATATCCTTCTCATGCAAGGTATATGGCTAGGAAGAACTGGCCGCCTCTGTGTCCTTCCTTCCAGCTAGGATGAGTGTGAAGGATTACAGAGGCCACAGGTCTGCTAGTTTTCTGTGCGGCGATCCTTGGAGCTGCACCATTGACCTGGCCTCTGAGCCCCCACAGCACATAGACACTTTCCCCGCCCACCACCCCAACCCCCCTCAGGGCGTTTGGAGAAAAAGCCAGTTCTCCCCTGGAAGGGAAGGTGCAGAAGGGAAGATGCAGCCCTGGTAGTGTCCTTTCCCTCTAGCCCTCCCACTTTTTTAGTCTGGGCGGTGGAATTGGAGAAGAAAGACAAAGGGGAAGATTATATGTGTATGGCCAACTGCATTAGGAGTGAAAGCCATCAAACTTACACCTATGGGTGTATAGGTGTAGAGCGCGGGAGAGGCTTCCAGGAAGAAGAAAACAAAACAAACATAGAATCGCAACAATTCAGGGCAAATCAATTAAGCACCACTTTGCGCAGGTCCCTAAGAAAGGCTCAGTTTCTCTCTCCCAGCGATCAAAATCCATGAACCCAGGGACAAGTGGAATTCCTGACGCCCGATCCACGAGGGATAAGAAATTGCCTAAGAAACTCCAGGGGCAATTCGGCAGGAACCGAGTGTCTGGACGCATGGGTAGGTGTATGCCAAATTTCCGCTGGTGGGACCCCATGGCTCCCTGGGCCCAGGCCACAACCTCATCCTCTACCATCACCCCGCACAATTCATCAGAGAAGCTCCAGTTTCCCAGCGGTTTCCTGAGGCCCCGAGGTGCGCCTTGCAGCTCCCTCCCCACTCCCTACTCGCCAGCCAAACCTGCCCAGGTGTCCCAGGTGCACCACCTGCTGCCCATTGCTAGGCAACCCTGCCATCAAACTTGGCAACTGAGCGTGCTTCCTCCCTACTCTTGGTTGGAGGGTGTCCTCTCCCACCACACCCTACCTCCTTTGACCATTTATTAAAAATTAGAGCATAACCAGTTTAAGAGAGAGAAGAGAGAAGAGAGAAGAGAGAAGAGAGACCAAACTATATTGCTAAACAGGAGACTCACTTCAACTTTAAGGACTCACATAGGGTCAAAGTGAAGTAATGGAAAAAGATATTCCATGTCAATGCAAATCACATTAGAGCAGGATTAACTACACTTATGTCAGACAAAATAGACAAACTCGGAAGTAGTAATAAGGGACAAAGAAGATCATTATATAATGATAAAAAGATCACAAGTATATATTCATTCAACATCAGATACCTAAATATGTTAAATACTAATAGATATAAAGGGAGAATTACAATAATAGTAGGATACGTCAACACTACACCTCCAACAATGAGTAGATCATCCAGACAGAAGATCAATAAGAAAAAATTGATTTTGAACTATAAGTCGGCCAAATTGGTCTAACAGTCATATAGAGGGCATTCCATACACATTCTTTGCAAGTTCACACACAACATTGTCCAGGATAGATCATATGATACTCACAAAGCAAGTCTTAGCATATTTAAGTATCTTTTTTGTCCACAATAGTATAAAAGGAAAAACCAATAACTAGGTGAAAAATTTAAAATTCACAAATATGTGAAAATTAAACAACACATTCCTGAACAATCAATGGGTCAAAGAAGAAATAAAATGTAAAATTTAAAAAAATATTAGAACAAATGAAAATGGAAACTCATTACATCAAAACTTAGAGGATGATGCAAAAGCAGTTATATGAGAAAAACTTATAAACTAGAAAAAGAAGTACAATTAAGCCCAAAGTTGGCATACATAAGGAAATAACAAAATCGTGTGAAAATAAATGAAATCAAGACCAGAAAGACAATAAAAGGATCAAAGATGCTAACGGTGTTTTTGTTGTTTTGTTTTTTTTAAAAGGTAAACAATACTGACAAAACTTTAGGCTAAATAGGAAAGAGAGAAAAGACTTAAATAAAGTCAGAAATTAAAAAGGAGACATTACATCTAACACTACAGAGATACAAACACTATAAGAGATACTGTAAATAATTATATGCCAACAAATTAGATAACCTAGAAGAGGTGGATAAATTCTTAGAAACATACCACCTACCAATACTGAATCATAAAGAAATAGAAAATCTGAACACACAAATAACAATAAGAAGATTTAATCAGTAATGGAAAAAAAACATTAAAGAAAAGTCCACCTAGATGGTTTCACTATGAATTCTACCAAACATTTAAAGACTAATTAATACCAATCCTTCTCAAAGTCTTCCAAAACAAAAAGGAGGAAATTCTCTCAAGCTCATTTTGCAAGACTATCATTATTCTGATACCAAAGCCAGATAAGGACACCACAAGAAAATAAAACTACAAATCTGATAATGATATCTCTGATAAAAAAAAATTGATGCAAAAATTCTCAACAAAATACTAGCAAAACAAATTTAACAGCACTTTAAAAGGATCATACTCCATGATCTATTTGAAGTTACCTATGGCATACAAGAATGTTTCTACCCATCTAAATCAATATATGTGTTATACAACATTAACAAAATGAAGGGTAAAAATCATATATTCATCGCAATGGATGCAGAAAAGGCCTTTGACAGAGTTCAACATTTTTCCATGACAAAAACTCTCACCAAATTTGGCATAGAAGGCATATACCCAACAATCCCACAGCTAAATCACAGTCAATGATGAAAGTTTAAATGGTTTTTCTATAAGATTAGAAATAAGGTACCTACTCTCATCACTGCTATTCAACTTAGTACTGAAATTCCTAGCAATCTAGCAAGAAATATAAATAAAAAGGACGATTAAAAAGGACAAAGTAATATAGTCTCTCTTTGCAAATAATATAGAGAAAATTCTAAAAACTCCACCATAAAACTATTAGAACTAATAAGCAAATAAAGTTGAAGGATATAAAAATCAACATATAGAAATCTGTTGCATTTCTATACACTAAGAATGAACTATCTGAAATAGAAATAAAGCAATTCCATGTACAATAGCATAAAAAATAATAGAATACTGGGGTAGATGCTTAAAAAGTAGCATCTCAGATGTCAGTTGGGCTGTGAATGAAATATCAGGACCTGATGTTAGAAGAAGGGACACACCCTCAACATGAGAGAGCCAGTCCTCCAGGGACCCTTAGCCCCATTGGATTAGCTCAAGTCCAGGTTGGGATTGCCCTAGGGAAGAGGGATGGGAGACAGGGCTGGACACTATTTGGCCCCTAAGTTGAGGGTGCCCAAGGGTGAGGCTTGATTCTGATGGCATGTCCTTGAAAGCACTATGGGCTGGTGGCTGCATGCTTTGTGAGGGGCCCTTTCATACCCATCCTTGCTGATAAAAGAGTTTACCTGGTCAGATGGGTCCAATGCACTTTATAATAAAGGTTGAACATATACACACACACAAAGACCTCTTAGGAATAAATTTAAACAAGGTTGAGAATGATCTAAACAGTAAAATCTATAACACTTTGATGGAAAAATTTGAAGAAGCACATATAAATGGAATTATATCCTGGGTTTATGGATTATAAGAGTTAATGCTTTTAAAATATCAATACCCCTCCCCATCCATCTATAGATTTAATGCAATCCTTAACAATATTCTAATGGCTTTTTCCAAAAAAAAAAAAAATTTTGGAAGCACAAAAGACTCTGAATAGCCAAAGCAATCCTGTGAGACAAAAACAAAGGTAGAGGCATCACATTTCCCGATTTCAAACTATTACAAAGCTATAATAATCAAAACAGGATGGTACTGACATATAAACAGACCATGCACCAATGAAACAGAATCAATTGCCTGAATATACCCTCATGTTGAAAACTAGTATTTCACAAGGGAGCCAAGAATACTCAATGATATTCTCTCCAGTAAATGGTTTGGAAAATTTGATATCCACATGCAAGAATACAATTGACTCATATTTTATATCATTAACAAAAATTAACTTGAAATGGATTAAAGGCTTAAATGTGAGACCAAAAACCTTAATTTTTCTCCAAGAAAACACAGAAGAAAAGAAAATCTCCTTGACATTAGTCTTGGTGACAATATTATGGACCTACCACCAAAAGCACATGCAAAAGAAGCAAAAATCAACAGGTGGGACAACATCAAATTTAAAAACTTCTGGCAAAAGAAGCCATCAGCAAAATAAAAAAAGGAACCTACAAAATGGGAAAAATATTTGCAAACTAAATACACTAATAAAATATAAAGATGCTAATTGACCATGCCTTCGCTATGCCCTAAGCCACACCCACCAGCCAATCAGAGTAACTAGATGCAAATTAACCCAACCAAGATGGCGGCCGACAGCCACGGAGCTGGAGCAAGCATGAGGCTTGGTTGCCCGGGTGAGGGAGGAAGCCAAGCTTCCCGCCTGCCCTGAGCTGGCTGTGGCTTCTGCTCATGGCAACAAAGTTTCAATTATAGAAGACAAATAAATCCCAGATACCTGTTTCCAGCCAGCCTCCACTGGGAGCTTGGGTGGCTGGGGGTTGTGGCTAGCTTGCAAACAGCCATCAGCCCCTCACCCAGGCTGGCCACACCCTCATGGGG
>NW_005371764.1:632939-670782 GCF_000412655.1 Myotis brandtii | reverse complement strand
CTCCCACAGGGGGAGCTCTGCTCAGCCACAAGCCAGGCTGACGGCTGCCAGTACAGCGGTGGTGGTGGGAGCCTCTCCCACCTCCTCAATAGCGCTAAGGATGTCCGACTACAGCTTAGCCCTGCTCCCCGCTGGCAAGTGGACATCCCCCGAGGGCTCCTGGGCTGCCAGAGGGATGTCTGACTGCCAGCTTAGGCCCAATCCCCCAGGGAGTGGGCCTAAGCCAGCAGGTGGTCATCCCCCGAGGGGTCCCAGACTGCGAGAGGACACAGGCCGGGCTGAGGGACCCCTCCCCCAGAGTGCACAATTTTTTGTGCACCGGGACTCTAGTCTATCTTATAAGGGTTAATATCCAAATTATGTAAGGGGCTAATACAACTCAATAGCAAAAAAAACAAAACAAAAAATTTGATTATTATAAATGGACAGAGGGCCTGAATAGACATTTTTCAAAGAAAACATACAAATAGTCAATAGGTAGACAAAAAGGTATTTAACATTACTAGTTTTAAAAATGCAAATTAAAATCACAATGAGATATTATCTCATACCTGTTGGGATGGCTAACATAAAAAAGACAAGAAATAGCCTGGTGGGTGTGGCTCAGTAGATGTCGACCTATGAACTAGGAGGTCACAGATTAATTCCCAGTCAGGGAACATACCTGGGGCTCAATCCCCACTCGGGAGCATTCAGGAGACAGCTGATCAATGATTCTCTCTCATCATTGATGTTTCTATCTCTCTTTCCCTTTCCCTTCCTTTCTCTGAAATCAATAAAAACATATTTTTAAAAAGATAAGAAATAAATATTGGCAAGGATGTCGGAAAAATGGAACCCTTGTACACTGTTGGTAGAATTGTATTTGATACAGTCACTATGGAAAACAGTATAGATGTTCCTCCAAAAATTAAAAATAGAACTACCATATGACTTAGCAATCTCACTTCTGGATATATATCTAAAAGTAATGAAATTAATACCTGAAGAGCTATTTGCACTCCCTTGCAGCATTAGTCACAATAGCCAAGACATGGAAACAATCTAAGTGTCTATAGACGGTTAACGAGATAAGGAAATTTTATATAATATACACAATGAAGTATTGTTGAGCTATAAAAAAGGAAATCCTGCCAAAGCTTGAGGTCATTGTAGTAAATATCCAAATTATGTAAGGAGCTAATACAACTCAATAGCAAAAAACAAACCAAAAATTTAATTATTATAAATGGACAGAGGTCATTATATAAGTGAAATGAGACAGAGAAAATATTTGTATGATCTCACTCATATGTGAAATCTTAAAAAACTGATCTCCTTGAAACAGAGTAGAATGGTGATTACCAAGGGTGGTGGGGTGGCGAAAATGGAGAGATGTTGGTCAAAGAGTACAAACTTTCAGTTAAAAGATGAATCAGTTCTGCCCTGGCCAGGTGCCTCAGTTAGTTGGAGCATTGCCCCATACACCAAAAGGTTGTAGGCTCAATTCCAGGTTAGGGCATATACTTAGGTTGTGGGTTTGATCCCCAGTTGTGGCACATACTGGAGGCAACCTGTTGATGTTTCTCTCTCACATCGATGTTTCTCTCTCTCTAAAAAAATTCAATAAACATATCCTCAAGTGAGGATTTTAAAAAAATGATGAATCAGTTCTAGGATTGAATGTATAGTGTGATGACTATAGTTAACAATACTGTATTATATACTTGAGAGTTGCTAGGAAAGTAGATAGTCAATGTTGTTACCACAAATTTTAAAAAGATAATTACATATGGTGATGGAGGTTTTAACTACTTATATTGTGGTAAGCCTTTCATAATATATACATGTATCATATCATGTTGTACTCCTTAAACTTATACAATATTACATGTCAATTATATCTCAATAAAGGTGGGAGGGGAAATAAATAATTTTGCATAGGTCCTCCTTTTTTCTCCATTAACCTCTTCCAGCTCACTCCCATCCCCTCTCCACCAGGCCCTCACCACTCCATTGTCTGTGTCCATGGGGTACAAGTTCATCCCTTGATCTCTTCCCACCCACCCTCCCCTGCCTTCCCTCTGAGGTTCATGCTTCTATGTCTTTGGGTCTATTTTTGATCATCAGTTTATTTGGTTCATTAAATTCCACATATGAGTGTAATACTTTCAACAATAAATATTTTTTAAAAGAATATTAAACAAAAAAATAAAATAAAAAAGAGAAAGAAAAATGAAAAAATAAATGCATATATATAAAAATAATAATAAATAAAATTTGGTATAGATATATATATATTTTTTTAAAGAAAACTTTTCCATGTGCAACAACATGGATGAATCTGGAAGACATTAATGCTAAGTAAAATAAGGCAGTCACAGAAGTACAAATACTGCATAATTCCACTTACATGAGATGTAAAATACTCAAACTCTAGGGACGGATTAGGGAGAAATTAGTTGAATAATAAATAAAATTTGGTATAGATATATATATATTTTTTTAAAGAAAACTTTTCCATGTGCAACAACATGGATGAATCTGGAAGACATTAATGCTAAGTAAAATAAGGCAGTCACAGAAGTACAAATACTGCATAATTCCACTTACATGAGATGTAAAATACTCAAACTCTAGGGACGGATTAGGGAGAAATTAGTTGTTCAATGGGCATAAAGTTAGTTACATTGGATAAATAAGCTCTAGAAATCCATGTACAGCATTGTGTCTATAGTTAACAATACAGTGCTGTGCACTTACAATTGTTAAGAGGGAAGTACGTGTGTTAAGTGTTCCTATCACACACACAAAAGCAGGGAGGCATAAGATGTCTTTGGAGGCGATGGATATGTTTATTACTTTGAGAGTGGTGATGGTATCACAGGTGTATGAATATGTTCAAACATCAAAACACATACATTAAATATGTATAAATTTTTATATACTACGTATACCTCGAAGAAGGTTAAAATAAGATGCTATCTAGGAACACAGAATAAAGACAGGAAGAAAAAATAATGAAATAATTTATAGAAACTGGAGTAATAAAAATGTGGGAAGAAAACATTATCCTATCTAATAAAAGACAAAAAGGGTAATTAACCATACCTCCGCTATGCTTCCCATTGGCTAATCAGGGTGATATGCAAATTAACTGCCAAGAAAGATGGTGGTTAACCGCCAACAAAGGTGAAGGTTAATTTGCATACGTAGGCACAATGATGGGAGGCGAAAGGGGAAGGACGGTGATTGGAAACCCAGGCGGCAGGCAAGAGCCAAGAGGCAGGGCAAAATCGGCCCCCAGGGCCGCCTTTGCCCTGCCCCCTGGCCCAGGATGAAAGAACCATGCTGCCTTTGCCCGCCCCCCAGCCGGTGATCAGAGAAGCTGCAACGATCCCACAGCAGGCAAGGGCGGCCCCACCCTGGCCACAGTTCAAGGGAGAGTACAACACGCAGTGGAGGCCAGGAGCCTGAGAGATCAACAGAGAGGGGCGCCTGCTCCAAGCCTCCACGCTGTGGCTGGGGGCAGGCCCCCAGCAGACACACACACACAGCGCCTACTCTGAGCCAATGTGGCGGCTGGGGGCAGACCCCCAGCAGGGACACACACACACACACACACACACACACACACACACGCGGCAACTGCTCCGAGCCTACGTGGTGTGGCTGGGGGCAGGCCCCAGCAGACACACACACGCGCGCACACACACACACACACGGGATGCCTGCTTCGAGCCTCTGCTGCCAGACTGTGGCCATCAGTAGGACATCCACTGAGGGCTCCCGGACTGAGGGGCAGGCTGGACTGAGGGAACCCTACCCTCCCAGTGCACAAATTTCGTGCACAGGGCCTCTAGTATATCCATAACTAAAGACATGGATTTGAGGGAGTAGTGTGAATATCCAGTCTTCATGTAATTTTCTTTTTAAATTTTATTTTAGGTATGAATTTATTTAAAAACAAAAATATGTTCTCATCTCATCAAAAAGATTTCTCCACCAGGCCCATCACACCAACTAAATTCCCAACAAAAGTGATCAATTTATCACCCTTTGAGAAGCAAGGTAAAAAATTATACTTAAAGACATAAAATAAGTATGTAATTAAAATAGTTTTATAGTATGGTTTTTCATTTTACTCATTTTGCATCTTAATTTTTATTAAAATATCTTAGGTAAATCCTTGCAAGCCTGAAAATGAAATGGTTTTCTCTCTCTCTCTCTCTCTCTTTTTACTGTCAGGATGATATTTCATAGAATAGAATTAATTGTTCAGATATTTTTCTATTAAAGGGCACTAAGGTTTTTTTAGTATTTTGTTCTTTTGTGTTTTATTTTGTTTTTTGTTTGTTTGTTTGATTGATTGTTTTGCTTTTTACCACTACTAAATGTGTTCCTAAACATATTCTTATGTATTGGTACTTTTATCTTTTTGAGATAGAGTTCCAGGATTGTTAAAGCATACATAGATTTTTTAACTTTAAAAGACACTTTTAGACTGCATTCCTAAAAGGCTATTAAAATTAACATTTTCAACAGCAATTTGGGGAGAGAAATATTTTTTCTGCATAACCATGAACCATACAGATCAGTGGGGAGGTTTGTGGGGGTGTGAAGGTTTTTCATTTATGCTCATATGACAGTTATTAAATCATATGTCAATCTTATTTTAATTTTTTCATATTTGCTAGTGATCTTTTTTACTGTAAAACTACCCCAAACATATTTAGCATAAACCTTAACTATTAACATAGCTCATATTTAGGAGGTAGCAGTCTAGACTGGGTTGGGCCAACTTATGCATCTTTGGTCAACTTGTCAGTGGTTTCACTCACATGTCTGGCAATTGGCTGGCCATTACTTGGGTTCCATCAATAAATAGAAACCTCACAGATGTTTGAAAAAAGAGCAATAATGGGGAAAAAAAACTAATTAAGTACAAATCTATAAAGTAACATGGAGGAAGCAATTTCAGGAAAAAGGTTGCCAAACCTAGGCCTGTAGAGAATGCAGCTTGGCTGATACTGTGTCTAACTTTTTAAGAAGAGGACCCAGACATGTTTTGGAAGAGAGGCACTGCTAGTGTCTCAGGTGGTAAGAGTTCAAATAAAACTGATGCTGTAAATGTTGGAAAAAATACAAACCATTTGCATTATGGAAAGAACTTCTGTTCCTGGGATAAAGAAACTGCTGGGATGATGTTCACAGAAACTGAAAAGAGACATGAAACTCTCAGGAAGCTCATTGGTAACCAAATAGGAGAAACAAATCCCATGATCTCTAAATTCAGTCTCCATCTAGCATACCCTGTTTCACTGCCTTGGAGCTACCTGGCAAAGCAAGAATGTGGTTTTCAGAGTTCCAGATCCAGAAATACAAAGCAGAGTATAGAAGGGTGGCTAGGGAGGTAAGAGAAAATCAACTTTTCAGGTGGTACAGGAGGTGACCTAGCTACATGTCTCTCATCATCCACAGCTTAGGAGTCACCATGGTGTAACCTTGGGTTCTAAGAGTGGCATCTGGACAAGCCTCAATGTACAAGCAATTTTGAAGTTTCTGCTTCTTTTTAAAAAAATATATTTTATTGATTGTTTTTTTTTACGGAGAGGAAGGGAGAGGGATAGAGAGTTAGAAACATCGATGAGCCCTAACCAGTTTGGCTCAGTGGATAGAGCGTTGGCCTGCAGACTAAAGGGTCCCAGGTTCGATTCTGGTCAAGGGCATGTACCTTGGTTGCAGGCACATCCCCAGTAGGGGGTGTGCAAGAGGCAGCTGATCAGTGTTTCTCTCTCATGGATGTTTCTAACTCTCTATTCCCCTCCCTTCCTCTCTGTAAAAAAAAAATCAATAAAATATATTTTTTTTAAAAAAAAAGAAACATCGATGAGAGGGAAACATTGGTCAGCTGCCTCCTGCACACCCCCTACTGGGGATGTGCCCACAACCAAGGTACATGCCCTTGACCGGAATCGAACCTGGGACCCTTTAGTCTGCAGGCCAACGCTCTATCCACTGAGCCAAACTGGTTAGGGCGAAGTTTCTGCCTCTTGTTCCATTCACTAAAGTTATATAGCCAGGATCAAGGTTTGTGGGAGGGCAGTAGTCAAGAACACACTGAGACCAATCCACCAGTATTCCCTCTGGTTGCAAATAGTCCTGACCTGCCTAAATGCAAAATATATGTGCTCTCCCAGAACCTCCTAAATTTTCATTAAAATTTAGCATCATGGCCAAAGACCACAATCTTGTGATCTATAATCATTTTTAAAGGCAATTTCTATGATGTCACTTCCCATAAAACATACACACGCCCTGCACAGTATAATAGCAAGACAGGGATAGGTGCCAGACAGGGTCTCCTCTACAAAAAGACAAAAGAAAACAGGCACATAGCAGTCAATGATCCATACATTTACTGGTATGTCTTCTTTCCCTCCTTTAATTATATTATATTTAAATTCTATTACTTTTTTTCAATATAAGTATGAATGAAAAAGCAAATACCAGGATGTTGGAAGATCCCAGAATATAATGCAGACTGGGACATATGGAACTGATTGTATTACAAATGTATCAGCATCATAAAGGCATAAGGCACCCCTTGTTTCTGTCCACCCCCCAACAACAAAAAAATTTGGCTTCCACCCATAAACAAAAGTGGGAATTGTGAGATTCATCATCAAATGCTAAAGGGACCCAGAGGATGTTTGCCCACCTCTTCATTGGGCAATAGGCACACAGATCTTCATCCCAGCTGTGGAACCAGCTGTGGAACCTGCAGTAGCGCATGAACTGGTTCCAGGCCCTCTCAGCTGTGGTCTTGGAGCAAGCAGAGAACACTGACATGGGCAGTTACCCACAAACAAGGGAGATTCTGTGGAATTTTCCAGAGAAGTTCGACAAAAAATAAATAAGTAAATAAATAAATAAATAAATAAATAAATAAGAGTTTGGACACAACTTGACTTTGCCCGCATCCCACCTCCCCCATGGTGGCATAGCTAGGGCCAAGTGAGACTTTCTCATCCCATGATTTCTCCCCACTAGGGGAAAGGGAGAGCATGTGAATGATCTCTAGGCTTCTCCAGTTGCCAAAGAGACTCATTTCTCTTTTGTAGCATCCAGAGTGCTAAATTGTGGGGTGAGAGGAAATCAGGAGGACGGCAGATAAGATTCTCAGCATTAAAAGAGATGTATTGTGGATTCCATCAGGAAGCTCACTCATGAGCTTCTGAGAAAGTCTTACCTGCAGATCCCCCCAATTGGCCCATGGGCACCCTCAGTGACAGGTGTGCCTTACCTATACCACCCCCCATTCTACAGCCAGCTCTATGTGCATGCTCTTGAGAACAGTGGTGAGAGCAAGCTTCAGTGGACAGCTAGGGAGCACTTGCAGACCAGGGTGTGTAGGCCAGAGAGAAACCACAAACTTGAGTTGTAGTGCCACCATTGGGAAAACAAGAGGGAGGCTGTCAGCAGCTTCAAGTTAGTGAAAACATACAATCTTAAGAATTCTGCCACAAGAAGGGAGTAGGTAGCATGGAGCAGGTGTATCCATTCAAGGTCTGAGAAAGCCTCAAATCTCTAGCAGGGCTCATAGGAGGTATTTATCTCCTTAAAACAGTTATAAAGACTAGAGGAGGAGAGTGCTACTTCAAATGTGAAGATAGCAACACAAAACTCCAAGAAACATAAAAAATCCAGGAAACATGACACTACCAAAGGATAACACTAATCTTCCTATAACCAAACTGAAAGACATGGGAGATCCACAATTTACCCAATAAATTATTCAAAATAGCTGTTTTATTTTATCTATTAATAATAATTAGAATATGCTATCAACATAGAAAGTATTATTATATTATCTATTTTCTATATTATATATAATGGAATACTATTAAACTATTAAAAAAAGAAAAAAATGACTTTTTCCATCTGACATATTTCACTTAGCATAATATTCTCAAGATCCATCCAAGTTGTTACAAATGGCAGTATTCTATCTTTTCTTATCGCTGAGTAATATTCCATTGTATACATCTTTATCCAGTCATCTATTAAAAGACATTTTGATTGTTTCCATGTCTTGGTTATTGTGAATAACAGATGAACTTTGAAGACATTACACTAAGTGAAATAAGTCACACATAGAAGGACAAATACTATATGATCTCACTTATACGTAACATCTAAAAATGCTGAATGCATAGAAACAGAGAGTAGAGTGGTTATTGCCAGGGATTGTGGGGTGAAGGAAATGGGGAGATTTCGGTTAAAGGGTACAAACTTCCAGTAAGAAGATGAATAAGTTCTGGGAACCTAATGCTCGGCATAGTGATTATAGTTAATGATACAGTATATTATACTTGAAAGTTGCTAGGAGAATTAAATGTTTTCACTACAAAAATATATGGTAATTATGTGATGTGATGGAGATGTTAGCTAATGATATGGTGGTAATCATTTTGCAATATGTAAATGTATCATATCAACACATTGTTACACCTTAAACATACACAATGTAATATGTCACATATATCTTATGAAAAGTGGGAAGGAAAACAAAGAATAAATGTATGGCATATCTTTACCAATAGGAATGGAAAAAAATGAGTAGCTCAATATCCACTGGGTTTTGAGTGGATATTGCTAGGCTAAAGACACAAAGAACTGTACATAACTCTTGTGCTCTAGTTGATCAATTTGTTGCTCATAGAGGTACAGATTATCAATTTTTAAAATTTTATTAAATTTACTGGGATTACACTGTTAATTAAATCATATGTTTCAAGTGTACAATTCTATAATACTTTATCTATATACTGCATTGTTTGTTCACCACCCAAAGTTAAATCTCCTTCTGTCACCATGTATTTGACCCCTTTACTCTTTTCTACCTCCCTCCCAACCCCCTTCCCCTCTGTAACCACCATACTGTCGTCTGAATCTATGAGTTTTTGTCTTATTTTATCTTTTGTTGCTTTCAGCTTTATATCCCACATATGAATGAAATAATTTGGTTCTTGACTTTTTCCACCTGACTTATTTTGCTTAGCAATAATATTCTCAAGATCCATCCATGTTCCTATGTTCATAGCAGCACAATTCACCATAGCTAAGATTTGGAAACAGCCTAAGTGCCCATCAGTAGATGAGTGGATTAGAAAACTGTGGTACATCTACACGATGGAATACTATGCTGCTGTAAAAAAGAAGGAACTCTTACCATTTGCAACAGCATGGATGGAACTGGAGAGCATTATGCTAAGCAAAATAAGCCATTCAGAGAAGGATAAATACCACATGATCTCACCCATTTGCGGAATATAGTGAACAACATAAACTGATGAACAAGGACAGATCCAGAGACAGAGAGGCATCGACTGGACCGTTGGGCCTCGGAGGGAAGGTAGGGGAGGGTGGGGGTAAGGGGGAGAGATCAACCAAAGGACTTATATGCGAACATATAGGCCTAACCAATGGACACGGACAACAGGGGGGTGAGGGCATGAATGGAGGGTACAGGGGGTAACGTGGGGATAAGGACACATATGTAATAACTTAATCAATAAAAAATTTAAAATAAATAAATAAAATTCCCGATCTTAATGATTTGGTAATGGACTTGCAGGTTTTTCTGGTAACATACAAACACACATATAGGTAATTAAAAATAGGATCACACAAACTTGTGCTTTTAATTTAAACTTCATCATGGAAAATTCATGTCTACCTTAAGATAACATGACTCCTTTTTACAACTGCATAAGTATTTCATTATGTATGTACAATAATGTCTTTTACTCAGTTGTCTATTGATAGGTGTTGCAGTAATTCCAAATTTTTATGATGACAATGTTGTCATAAATTTACTAGTACTCATATATTTTCATTTTTTACACTGTTTCTTGAATTCCTATAAAATAAGTTCAAAGTGGAATTGTGTCGAAAAGAATGAACATTTTAATTTGTATTGATGCTCTAAATTATTCTCTAATAAGCTTGTCCCAATAAAATGTTTCCCTAAAAAAAAAAAAAAAGAAAGAAAGAAAAACCCATCCATGTTGTCACAAATGGCAGTATTCCATCTTTTCTTATGGCTGAGTAGTATTTCAATGTATACTTCTTTATCCTGTCATCTATTGAAGGACATTTCAGTTGTTTCCATGTCCTGGCTACTGTGAATAATGCTGCAATGAATGTAAGGGTACATATATTTTTTTAAAATCTTTATTGTTGAGAATATTACAAATGTCCGCTTTTTTCTCCCAAGTGCCACTTTCCACTGGCTTCCTGCCCTGCCCCAGGCCTTCACCACCCTATTGTCTGTGTCTATAGCTAATTCATAGATGCATGTAAGATCTTTGGTTAATTTCTCTCCTCTACCCCTACCCCCTTCCCTTGAGATTCATCAGTCTGTTCCATGTTTCCATGCCTTTGGTTTTATTTTATTCATCAGTTTATTTTGTTCACTAGGTTCCTTGTTTGTTTATTTTTAGATTCAATTGTTGATAAATATGTATTTATTGCCATTTTATTGTTCATACATATATCTTTATGAATAAATGTTTTAGAATTTTAGGGGTAGATACCCAGAAGAGGGGTTACTGGGTCATATGGTAATTCTATTCTTAATTTTTGGATAAACTTCCATATGGTTTTTCATAGTGACTGTACCAATTTACATTTCCACAATCTCAAATACTTATTACTTGTCTTGTGTGAGGTGATATATCATTGTAGCTTTGATTGACATGTCCCTAATAGCTATTGAAGTTGAGCATCTTTCCATATATCTTTTGGCCATTTATGTCTTCTTGGGGAAAGTGTCTGTTCAGGCCCTCTGCCCATTTCTAAAATTGTATTTCTAAAATACAATTGTATTGTATTGTTTGGGGATTTTTTTTAATTCTTCATATATTTCAGGTATTAACCCCTTTTCAGAGCTGTTATTTACCAATATTTTCTACCATTTGGTTGGTTTTATTTTTGTTGATGCTTTATTTTTCTGTGCAGAAACTTTTTAGTTTTATATAATTTCATTCATTTATTTTTGTCTTTTCTTCCCTTACCTTTAGGGTCAAATTCATAAAATATTCTCTAAGACCAAGGTGCATAAGTTTGGTACCTATATATTTTATTGTTTCAGGTCTTATATTTAGGTTTTTGATCCATTTTCAGTTCATTTTTATGTTTCACTCTTTTGCATATTTCTTTCCAATTTTTTCAGCGCCAGTTATTGAAAAGGCTTTCTTTTCTCTATTGTATTTTTTTTACTCCTCTGTGGAAAATTATTTGCCCATATACATTAAGGTTTATTTCTGGGCTCTCAATTCTTCTATTGGTCTATGTGTCTATTTTTCTACCAATACCATGCTGTTTTGATTATTATAATTTTCTTGTATAATTTGAAGTCAAAGGAGTGTGATACCTCTTGACCTTGTAATTTTTCTCAGAATTACTGTGGCTATACAGGGTCTTTTGTGGTTCCATATAAATATGATGATATTTTGTTCTGGTTCTTTTAAAAATGCCATTGGGATTTTGATGGGGGTTGCATTAAATCTGTATATTGCTTTGGGTAATATGTGCATATTAGCTATGTTGATTCTTTTAATCCATAAAAATAAAATTCTTTCCATTTCTTTGTGTCTTAAATTTTATTTTAATGATGTTTTATAACTTATTTGTTTTGTTTTTTTAGAGAGAGGAAGAGGAGAGAGAGAGAGAGAGAGAGAGAGAGAGAGAGAGAATTTGCCTCCCACACACATGGCCCAACCAGGGATCAAACCCACCACCTTTTGGTGTATGGGATGATGCTCCAACCAATTGAGCTACACAAGTTAGAGTTCTTGTAGTTTTCAGAGTACAGATCCTTCACATGCTTTGTCAAGTTTATCCCTCGCTGTTTTATCCTTTTTGTTGCAATTTCAAAAGGAATTGTGTGGGTTTTTTTCATTTCTTCTTATGAAATGTCATTGTTAGTATGCTTTTTATTTCTTTCTCTTGCCTGATTGTTCTGGCTAGGACTTGCAGTACTATGTTGAATAACAGTTGTAATTGGGCATCCCTGTCTTGTTCTTGATTTTAGAGAAAAAGTTCAGTTATTCAGCATTGAGTATGATATTGTCAGAGAGTTTGTCAATATAGCCTTTATTATGTTTAGGTCATTTTCTTCTATACCAATTTTATTGAGTGTTTTAATCATAAATGTATGTTGTATTTTGTCAAATACTTTATCTGCATTTATTAATATGATAATATTTTTATCCTTTATTTTGTTAATGGTGGTGTATTACATTGGTTGATTTCTGTATGTTGAACATCCTGACTTTCCTGGATTGAACCCCATGATATATTATTTTTAGTGTAGTATTCAATTTGCTAGTATTTTTAGGATTTTGCATCTGTATTCATCAGAGATGTTGGTCTGTAGTTTTCTTTTTTTGTGTTGTTCTTGCTGGGGTTTGGTACCAGGATTATGTTGATTTCATAAAATGAGTTAGAAAGTATTGCCTCTGCTTCAGTTTTTAGAATACTTTGAGAAAGGTAGGCATTAAATCTTCTTAGAATGTTTGGTAGAATTCTCCAGTGAAGCCATCTGGTCATGGACTTTTACTTATGGGAAGGTTTTTTATTGGTGTTTTAATTTCCTCACTGTTGTTCAGTCTAATTAGATTTTCCAGTCTAGGAAGTTTACATATTTCTAAGAACTTGTTCATTTCTTCTAGGTTATTGAATTTGATGGCATATAGTGTTCCATAGATTCTTGGACACATTAGTCCAAATAAACATAATTGAATGGTTCTTTATATTTCAGTGGTGTTCATTGTAATTTCTCTTTCATTTCTGATTTTGTTTATTTGAGATTTTTCTCTTTTTTCTTTAGTAAGTTTACTCAAAGGTTTATAAATTTTACTAATCTTTTTAATGAACCAGCTCTTTGATGAACTAGTTTTTATATAGTCTTTTTGTTCCCTATGCTGTTTAATTCTGCTATATTTTTATTATTTCCTTCCTTCTACTGACTTTAGAGTATATATTTTTTCTTTTTCTAGTTCTTTATGGTGAAATTTGGGGTTATTTGAAATTCTTTTTCTTTTTTAAGACATGCCTATAATGATATAAACTTCCATTTTATTAGCACTCTTGCTATATATCAAAAAAATTGACATGTCATATTGTCATTCTAGTTTGTCTCTATCTTTTTTTAAAATTTTTTTATTGATTAAGTTATTACATATGTGTCCTTATCCCCATATTACCCCTCATTCCCCCCACTCATGCCCTCAATACAAGTCCTTTGGTTGATCTCTTACCCCCTCACCCCCCAGCCTTCCCTCATAGGTTGTACAGTCTGTTCGATGCTTCTATGACTCTAGTTCTATTTTTGTTCATCAGTTTATGTTGTTCATTATATTCCATAAATGAATGAGATCATGTGATATTTATCTTTCTCTGACTGGCTTATTTCACTTAGCATAATGCTCTCCAATTCCATCCATGCTGTTGCAAATGGTAAGACCTCCTTCTTTTTACCACTGCAGTAGTATTCCACTGTGTAGATGTACCACAGTTTTCTAATCCACACAACTATTGATGGGCACTTAGGCTGTTTCCAAATCTTAGTTATGGTAAATTGTGCTGCTATGAACATAGGGGTGCATATATCCTTTCTAATTGGTGTTTCTAGTTTCTTTGGATATATTCCTAGAAGTGGGATCACTGGGTCAAATGGGAGTTCCATTTTTAGTTTTTTGAGGAAACTCCATACTGTTCTCCACGGGTGGCTTTTTCTCCACATCCTCACCAGCACTTGTCCTTTGTTGATTTGTTGATGATAGTCATTCTGACTGGTGTGAGATGGTACCACATGATTTGCATCTGTCAGATGATTAATGACTTTGAACATGTTTTCATATGTCTTTGGCCTTTCTTCTGTCTTCTTTCAAAAAGTATCTATTGATGTCCTTTGCTCATTTTTTTATTGGGTTGTTTATCTTCCTTTTGTTAAATTGTATGAGTTCCCTGTAAATGTTGGAGATTAAACCCTTATCAGTGATAACATTGGCAAATATGTTCTCCCATGCAGTGGGCGTGCTTGTTGTTTTGTTAATGGTTTCCTTTGCTGTGCAAAAGCTTTTTATTTTGATGTAGTCCCATCTGTTTATTTTCTCTTTAGTTTCCATTGCCCTAGGAGCAGTATCAGTGAAGAAATTGCTTCGGCATATGTCTGAGATTTTGCTGCCTGTGGATTCCTCTGGTATTTTTATGGTTTTCCGTCTTATGTTTAAGTCCTTTATCCATTTTGAGTTTATTTTTGTGTATGGTGTAAGTTGGTGGTCTAGTTTCATTTTTTCTTGCATTTTTCTGTCCAATTTTCCCAACACCATTTATTAAAGAGGCTGTCTTGACTCCACTGTATGTTCTTGCCTGCTTTGTCGAATATTAATTGAGCATAGTGGTTCGGATCGATTTCTGGGTTCTCTATTCTATTCCATTGATCTATATGTGTGCTCTTGTGCCAGTACCAGGCAGTTTTGAGAACAGTGGCTTTGTAATACAGCTTGATATCTGGTATTGAGATCCCACCTACTTTGTTCTTCTTTCTCAGGATTGCTGCCGCTATTCGAGGTCTTTTTTATTCCAGATGAATTTTTGGAAAGTTTGTTGTAGGTCTGTGAAATATCCCGTTGGTATTTTAATGGGGATTGCATTGAATCTATAGATTGCTTTGGGTAGTACGGACATCTTGATGATGTTGATTCTACCAATCCATGAACACAGTATGTTCTTCCATCTGTTTATGTCTTCCTCTATCTCCTTTTTCACTGTCCCGTAGTTTTATGTGCATAGGTCTTTTGCCTCCTTTGTCAAGTTTATTCCTAGGTATTTTAATTTTTTTGGTGCGATGGGATTGCTTTTTTAGTCTCTGTTTCTGTAAGTTCAGTATTGGTGTATAGAAATACCATAGATTTCTTGGCGTTAATTTTGTATCCTGCTATAATGCTGAAGTCTAATAGTTTTTTGATGGAGTCTTTATGGTTTTTTATGTACAATATCAGGTCATCTGCAAATAAGGACAGTTTTACTTCTTTTCCAATTTGGATGCCTTTTATTTCTTCTTATTGTCTAGCACTTCCACTACTATGTCGAACAAGAGTGGTGAGAGTGGGCATTCCTGTCTTGCTCCTGTGCTTTTTCTGCATCAATTGATATGACTATGTGGTTTTTCTCTCAATTTGTTTATGTGCTGTATCACGTCTATTGATTTGTGGATATTGTACCATGCTTGCATCCCTGGGATAAATCCTACTTAGTCATGGTGTATGATCTTTCTGTTTTACTGCTGGATCTGATTTGCTAGGATTTTGTTGAGGATTTTGGCATCTATGTTCATGAGGGATATTGGCCTGTAATTATTTTTAATTGTGTTGTTTTTATCTGGTTTTGGTATTAGGGTGATGCTGGCTTCCTAGAATGAGCTTGGAAGTGTTCCTTTCTCTTGAATTTTTTGTAGTAGTCTGAGGAGGATAGGTTTTAGTTCTTCCTTGAATGTTTGGTAAAACTCCCTGTGAAACCATCTGGCCCTGGGTTTTTGTTTGCTGAAAGCTTTTTGATGACTGCTTCAATTTTTTCCATAGTTATTGGCCTATTGAGATTTTTAGATTCTTTTTGATTGAGTATTGGAAGGTTGTAATTTTCTAGGAATATGTCTATTTCCTTCAGGTTGTCTAGTTTGTTGGAGTAGAGTTGTTCATAGTATTTTTTAAAAATGCTATGTATTTCTTTGGGGTACGTTGTCACCTCTATCATTTCTGATTTTGTTTATTTGGGTTCTCTCTCTTTGGCTAGAGCTTCATCAATCTTGTTTATCCTTTCAAAGAACCAGCTCTTTGTTTCATTGATCTTTTGTATCATTTTTTTTTATCTCTATATCATTTATTTCTGCTCTGATCTTTATTATCTCCTTCCTTCTGCTCACTTTGGGCTTTTCTTGTTGCTCTCTTTCTAATTCTTTGAGTTGTAGAGTTAGATGATTTACTACTATTTTTTCTTGCTTTTTGAGGTAGGACTGTAAAGCTATAAACTTCCCTCTCAGGACTGCTTTCATTGTGTCCCATAGGTTTTGTATTGTTGTGTTTTCATTGTCATTATTTTCCAGGATGTTTTTAATTTCCTTGATCTCATTGGTAACCCAATAATGATTAAGCTCCCAAGTGTTTGAGTGTTTTGGATTGTTTTTATTGTAGTTTATTTCTACTGTTATGCCATTGTGGTCTGGGAAAATGCTAGGTATGATTTCAATGTTCTTGAATTTGGGGTGACTTTGCTTGTGACCCAGTGTGTGGTCTATTTTTGAAAATATCCCATGTGCACTTGAGAAGAACGTATATTCCACTGCTTTGAGGTGAAATGTTCTGAAGTTGTCAATTAAGTCCATCTGCTCTAGTGAGTCATTTAGGCTTGCTGTTTCTTTGCTGATATTTTGTCTGGAGGATTTATCCAGTGATGTCAGTGGTGTATTAAAGTCCCCTACTGTGTTTGTATTGTTGTCGATCTCTCCCTTGATATCTTCCAGGAGTTTTTTTATGTATTTGGGTGCTCCTGCATGGGGTGCATATATGTTTATCAGGGTTATATCCTCTTGTTGTATCGATACCTTTAGTATTATGAAGTAGCCTTCCTTATATCTGGTATGGCCTTCACTTTGAGGTCTATTTTGTCCGATATAAGTATTTCTACCCCAGCTTTTTTTTATTTCCATTTGCCTGAAAGATATTTTTCCATCCCTTCACTTTCATTCTGTGTGAGTCTCTTGTTCTGAGTTAGGTTTCTTGAAGACAGCACATACATGGGTCATGTATTTTTATCCATTCAGCCACTTGATGTCTTGATTGGAGCATTTAGTTCATTTACGTTTAAAGTTATTATTGAAAGGTACTTGTTTGTAGCCATTTTTAATTTTTTTGCCTGTTTTCTTTCTTAGCTTTTTATTTCTTCTTTTAATACCAGTCCCTTTAGCATTTCTTGCATTGCTGGTTTGGTAGTGATAAACTCGCTTAACCTTTTTTGTCTGTGAAGCTCCTTATTTCCCCTTCAATTTTGAATAATAGTCTTGCTGGATAGAGTATTCTTGGATTCAATCCCTTGCATCACTTTGTAAATTTCTGTCCATTTTTTTCTGGCCTGATGTGTTTCTGTTTAGAAATCATTTGATTATCTAATGGGCGATCCCTTGTATGTAACTTTCTGTCTGTCTCTTGAAGCCTTTAGGATTCTCTCTTTGTCCTGAACATTTGCCATCGTAATTATGATGTGTCCTGGTGTGGTTCTTTTTGGGTTCATCTTGTTTGGGACTCTCTGCTTTTGTGACTTTTTTCTTCCCCACCTCAGAGAAGTTTTCTGACATTATTTCTTCAAATAGGTTTTCTAAGCCTTGTTCCTCTTCCTGTTGTTCTGGAACCCCTATAATTCGTATGTTGCTTTGTTTCATGTTGTCCTATAGCTCCCTTAGGCTCTCCTCCTGTTTTTTAAATGGTTTTCTCCAATTGCAGTTCAGGTTGGGTGTGTTTTGCTTCCCTGTCTTCTAATTCGCTAATTCGGTCCTCCGCTTCTCCTAGTCTACTGTTGAAACTTTCCATGGTGTTTTTTATTGCAGCTATATCACTCTTCATTTCTTCTCGAGTCTTACATAAGTTGTTGATTTTTTCATCCATTTCTTCTTCATTCTTACATAAGTTGTTGATTTCTTCCTCCATCCGGTTTATGCACGCTAGGACCCTTATTCTGAATTCTTTTTCTGACATGTTGCATGCCTCTTTTTCACTTAGCTGCTTTTCTGTCGAATCCTCCTTTTCTTTCCTTTGGGGGTTTCTTTGTCTACCCATGTTTGATCTCACCGACAGATCTAGATGTTGAGTCGTTCAGGGGCAGCTCCTTGGGTGGCAGTGGCTCCTCGGGCTGCGGTTGCTCCTCAGGCGGTTGCGGTAGCAGCTGCTCCTCAGTTGGCAGCAACTCCTCTGGTGGGTCCTGTTCGCAGCTGTGGTGGCTCCTCTGGCTGTTGGGGGAGGCTTCTCACACAGCTGCTGTTTCTGAGACAGAGGTTGTGCTGATCACGAGGCTGCTGTTCCTTGGAAGGGTGAGGGCTGCATGGAGCTGCTACTCCTTGGACTGGGCCGGACTGCTCACGTTGCTGCTCTTCCTTCGATGGGGGTTGGCTGCACACTGCTGTTGTTCCTCTGATGGGGCGGGCTGCTTGTGAGGCTACTGCTCCTTGGACAGAGGCAGGTTGATTGCAAGGCTGCTGCTCTTCGGACTGGGGTGGGCAGTTCTCACGGCTGCTGCTCTTCGGGCGGGTGTGAGCTGCACGCATGGGTGCTCCTCCTTGGATGAGGACGGGTCACTCAACTGGCTGCTTTTCGACTGACATGTGCAAGCTGTGTGTGGCTCTGTTCCTTAAACTGGTGCTTGCTGCGCAGGGCTGCTGCTCCTTGGACGTGGGCGTTCTGCTTGTGTGGCTGCTGCTCCTTGAACTGGGGTTGGCTGCTGCTGCACCTTGAATGGGGACAGGCTG
Organism: Myotis brandtii; assembly: GCF_000412655.1. Taxonomy (NCBI): domain Eukaryota; kingdom Metazoa; phylum Chordata; class Mammalia; order Chiroptera; family Vespertilionidae; genus Myotis; species Myotis brandtii. The sequence goes on along the minus strand of NW_005371764.1, from coordinate 652,217 downwards.
TTCACAGAACTGCTGCTCCTTTAATATGGGCGAACTTCTCACACAGCTGCTGCTCTTCAGATTGGGGCAGGCTGCTCGTGCGGCTGCTGCTGCTTGGACGAGGGCAGGTTTCTTGTGCAGCTGCTGCTCTTCAGACTGGTGCAGGGTGCGGGCTGTGCACAGCTGCTGCTCCTCAGATGGGGGCGGGCTGCGTGGGGCTGCCGCTCCTCAGAAGTAGGCAGACCGCTTGTGCAGCTGCTGCTCCTCGGATGGGTCGGGCTGCTCTCGTGGTTGCTGCTCCTCGGACAGGGGAGCAGGCCACACACACAGCTGCTACTCCTTGGACAGGGGCAGGCCACATGAGGCTGCTGTTCTTAGGCCTAGGGTGGGCTGCTTGCAGGGCTGATGTTTCTTGGACAGGAGTGGGCTGCTCACATGTCTGCTGCTCACATGTTTGCAGTGTCCTGGACAAGGCTGCGGTGCAGGTGGAGGTGGTTTTGTGGAGGCTGGGGAGCAAAGCAGGGAGAGGCGACCAGGAATACAGCTCTGGGACAGCCTGGTCTCTCAATGCTAAACAGCCATTTTTCCCCAAAAGAGCTAGCCCCTCTGCTTAACATGATTTCAATCTTCTTGAATTTGAAGATAATTTGCCTGTGTCTCAATATGTGGTCCACCTTTGAAAATGCCCAATGTGCACTTGAGAAGAATGTATATTTTGTATCTTTGGGATGAAATGTTCTGAAGATGTCAATTAGTTCTATCTGATCTAGTGAGTCATTTAGGATTCCTGTTTCCTTGCTAATTTTTTGTTTGGAGGATTTATCCAATGGTGTTATTGGGTATTAAAGTTCCCTAGTATGATTGTATTGCTGTTCATCTCTCCTTGATATATTCTAGAATTTTTTTATGTATTTTGGTGCTCCTGTATTGGATGCATATATGTTTACCAAAGTTATATCCTCTGGTTTAAATGCTCCCTTTAGAATTATGAAGTGGATCTCTTGTAGATAGCATATATATGGGTCATATTTTCTCATCCATTCAGCTACTCTATATCTTTTGATTGGAGCTTTTAATGCATTTCTTGCACTGCTGGTTTGGTGGTAATAAACTCTCTTAGCCTTTTTTGTCTGTGAAGCTCCTGATTTCTCCTTTAATTTTGAATGATAGTCTTGCTTAGTATAGTATTCTTAGATTCAGTCCCTTGCTTTGCATCACTTTGTATGTTTTATTCCATTCCCTTCTGACCTGATGTGTTTTTGTTGAGAAATCAGTTCATAGTCAAATGGGAGATGTTGTAGGTAACTTTCTTTCTCTCTCTGGCAGCTTTTAAGAGTCTTACTTTGTCATTGATATTTGCCAATTTAATTGCCAATTTAACTACAGTGTATCTTGGAGTCCGACTTTTTGGGTTCATCTTGTTTGGGACTCTCTGTGCTTCTTGGACTTGTGTGAGATTTTTCTCCCCTAAGTCAGGGAAGTTTTATGTCATTAACTCTTCAAACAGGTTTACTATACCTTGCTCATCTTCCTCTCCTTCTGGCACCCCTATTATGAGGATGTTGTTTCATTTCGTGTTGTCCCAAAGCTCCCTTAGACTCTCCTCCTGCTTTTTAAGTTGTTTTTTTTTTCAAGTTGCTACTCTTGTCTTTTTTTACCTTTTCTTCTGACTCACATATTTGGTCCTCAGCTTCTTCTAGTCTACTGTTGAAACCTTCCATGTTTATCCTTATTGCAGCTATGTCATTCTTCATTTCCTCTTGATTCTTACACATGGTGAATTTGTCTTCCAGCTTTTTCAGCATCTTTATAACCATTGCTCTTAATTCTTTCTCTGATAAGTTGCTTGCCACCATTTTATTTATTTCCTTTTCTGGTGATCCCTCCTTTTCTTTCATATGGGTTTTTTTTTTATTTGTCTTTACAGTTTTGCTCTTCCTTTATACTTGTTTCTATGTATTAGATCAAACTGCTATGCCACCCAGATTTTTTGAGTTTGTCTTATATAGTAGATGTTTTGTGGGACCCAGTGGTGCAATATCTCAGGTTTTCTCAGCTGAGTTTAGTGAGTGAAATTAACTAAACAATTGGGAGAAAAAGAGAGCAAGAGAAGAGAGGAAAAACAAAAGCATAAGAAAGTTATCTAGTGAAGAGAAAAGAGAAGGGTGCATGAACTTTGAGCAGGTGAGAGGAAATTAGATATATGAGTAAGCCAACAGAGACTATAATAATAATAATAACACATCAATAAAGCAGATAAAGGAGACCAATTGTTAACAAGGAGTAAAAAGAATGAGAAGAGAAAAACTAAAGCAGGGACAGGAGAAGAGAAAATAGGATGAAAAAGGGAGAAGTGAGGAAGTAAAAGGTGAGAAAAATAAAAAAAACAATAAAAAGTTAAAATAGAATAAAGAAAAATAATACTAAAAAATAAAGAAAACAAAAATTTTTTTAAAAAATTAAAAAGTGAAGTGTCGTCGCTTCAGCCAAGTTTTAATGCCCCATGAGGGTTGGTTTAAGACCCCACTTTTCCGTTCTTTCTGCCACTTCTGAGTTTCCTGTTAGGTGGTCAACACCGTGTTGATGTTCCAAACGATCCACTGCTCTTCTGTGTCTGTCTCCACAGGCCTTGACTTCAAGCAGGCAGGACCAATCTGCCCACTTTGCCTGTCTGCCTGCTAATCTTAATCACTCAAGTGTCTGTTTCTGACAGGGTTTTAGGTGGGGGTGTTGATGTATCATTTTCTGGAAATGAAAGGCCCCCCTTCAACCCAGTCCCTGAAGGCTTTTGGGGGCTCTTCAAAGTCTTTGTTTTCTTTGTAAAGCTCAAGGTGTAAGCTGGGTGTGGCAGTATTAGCTTCCTTGAGGCTGCTGGTAGGGGCTGGCTCTTCAGGTGATAATGGCCACTTTGGTTTAGAGTGTCACTAATGTCTCTCTGCTAGATTCCCGACCACTTCTCCCTGCCCTGCTCTCCTCCATAGCCTCTCTGCATCGCAGAGATCTGCACCGCAAATCTGCACCACAGCCTCAGGTGAGTGCTTGTAATTGAAAGGTCCTCTGAAATGGGTTAGATAAATAAAAGTAAAGACAAAAGAAAGGCAAAACAACCACAAGACCATGAGTTTCTCTCCCCACTGGCACCATGCTGCTTGGGAAGCTCTTCATGTTGCCTTTCTGAGCATAGCCCCTCATGACTGTGGACTTATATCTAGATTCCCCAGCTGCCTGTGGCCCTGTGGACTTCCTTTGTACAGTTGGATGTTACGCCTGCCCCCAAGGGACACGGACTTGGTGCAGTGCAGCTTTTTCCTGACACTCAGCCCGGTGGTCATGCGTCTCTCTCCAGCCCAGATCCCCAATCCTACCATTCTCCAGGCATCCTCTGCCCTTCCCAGTGGCAAATTGTCTCACCATCTGTGTCCAATTGGCCAATTCTGGGTGGATGTTATTTGATTTAGTTGCTCCCTCTATCTTCTTTGGGACAAGGTGCAGAACACATCTGCCTATTTGGCCGCCATTTTTTCTCTCTTCTTTTATTCTTCTGGCTTCTCAGATTTCATGAAGCAGTGAGAAATACCCTGTATTTCTTGTGGAGGTGGGCATCTTCTCTATGATCAGGTCTCAGATATAGATATAGTGTTCTCTATAATCCCACACTCAATGCTGCAACTTCTGCTATGCACTGTGAGTTTAGGGAGGGTGAGGAGAGGAGGGTAATGGGAGGCAGCTAGGCTCAGTGGTTTTGTTTTCTGCCTGGAAATGACAGCTGCTAGAAAACAGCTGCCACACCTCTGTGTTTTATGTCTGCCCATTACAGAGTTCAGCCAAGTTTTTGCTGAACACTCTGGCAGAAATGCTTATTCTACCACTCAACTCAGAGTATAAACCTGATTTGTCCCTTATTCCTGACCACACGGTGAGCTCTGGGCTATCTGTGGTACACATCTTTGTTCCTTCCTCTTCCCTCCTACCTTATTTTCTCAAATTTGCCCATCTTCAGATGTTTCAATGTGCCAAGCTCTCAGATGTGTTAGTGAGTTGAGCAGGGAATTCTTTGCTGAATTACATATTTTCAACTTGTTTTAACTTCAAGAAGACAGACCAGAAGGAACTCTTATGCCATCATGCTTGTGCCATAGAAATTATTTTATTTTATTATTATTTTCAATGCTCACCTGAGGATATGTCTATGGGTTTTAGAGAAAGAGGAAGGGAAAGAGAAAGAAACATTGATGTGAAAAACTTCCATCAGTTGCCTCTTGTATGTGCCCCAACTGGGAATTGAACCCGTTTATGGGACAACTAGAGGACTGGTGCACAAAATTCATGCATGGGGGTGGGGGTCCCTCAGCCTAGCCTGCACCCTCTCCAATCAGGACACAGGCTTCCCTCCTCCGGCCGGCCACAGGCACCTGAGACCTGGGCTGACTTCACCCAGGCCAGCCGCAGGCTCAGGCACCCAGGACTAGGGTGGCTTCACCTGGGCTGGCCACAGGTGCCTGGGACGGGAGGCAGGTGGCTTCGCCATGGCTGCAGCCACAGCCTCTGTTGCTCAGGACCACAGGCAGGTGGCTTCTCCCAGGCCCAGCTTTGTCAGGAAGGATGTTTAGAAGACCTCCAGTCTAATTAGCATATTACCCTTTTATTATATAGAATGCTCCAACCAATTGAGCCACATAGCCTAGCCATAGATAGCAATTATTTTTAAAACACTTCATTGAAATACAATTGGTATACCATAAAATTCACCCATCTTAATTGAGTCAAGAATTTTAGTAAATTCAATTTTAAAACATGTTTATCATTCCAATGCGATACTTTATAACATGCCACCTTGCCAAACTTGTGCTCTGTAGAGAAGTCTACTGGCTGCAGCCAGCCTGGGTGCAGGCTATTTTTTAAAAAATATATTTTATTGATTTTTTACAGAGAGGAAGGGAGAGGGATAGAGAGTTAGAAACATCAACCAGCTGCCTCCTGCACACTCCCTGCTGGGGATGTGCCCACAACCAAGGTACATGCCCTTGACTGGAATCGAACCTGGGACGCTTGAGTCTGCAGGCTGATGCTCTATCCACTGAGCCAAACCAGTTAGGGGTGGTGTAGACTATCTTGAAAAGCTTTTGAGAAAGTCTGGTGGTCTCAGGGATTGTCAGAGATGGGTGCAGGAAGAAACTGAATTGTGAAGCTCTGGGGTGGGAGCCATTTTTCCCCTTGCTTGCCACACAGTGATATCCCCCTATGAGAGATGTAGTTGCCACTACCCTTTTCTCCTGGTGGACCAACCCTGCTGAAATCCCACCCTATGGAGGAGTCTGCTAGCAGTAGCCAGTCTGGACTTGTGCTGCAGACTTTATTGGAGAGCTATTGAGGAGGTCTGGGAAGTCTCAGGGAATGTTGAAGGACACAAGGAGACTGAGTTGTGAGGCTTTGGGATAGGGACAATTCTTCTCCCCACCCTGCATATGCCTGACCAACGCCATACCAGTACCAGATATCCAATAGATCCACACTCCTAAATCTGGCCTGGTTTACCTCATGTACCATGGAGGTGGCAAGTAAAGGTGGGCAGCCTGGGCCTACTCTGAAGATTTGCATGGTAGGCTCTTGAGGATGTCCAAGCAGACATAGGGGTTGGTGGAGCAGCTGGCAGGCAAGAACAGATCTCAGGGTACTTTCGGCCTTTTGTATACCTGCCCCCAAACTCAGTACTGGTGAAATCCAGCATTGATGTGAAGCTTAGCCCCTCCAGGGAGCACATGGACCAAGCAGAAGCTGACACATACTGTGGATCACTTTGTAACTCCATATTGGTAGCCTAGGGCCAGTCACAGGCAGCATCTGCTATTGATGTTGACAGAGACTCTTCCAGGAGGCCACAGAACCCAACACATCTGGTGGTGGGTTTAGTCCACATCAGAGGAAAACCCAATCATTCCCAAAAGTGTCATACCCAAGGGAGCATATTAGGCAGACACAAGACCATACTGGAGCAAATTCTGCTTTGTGATGTCAGCTCCCACTTATACTGTGACTGGGGTCAATCCTCAAAGATAGACAACTTGAGGCTCAACCCTACCCATTGGTGGGTATAAATCAATCAAGATTCAAATAAAACAGGAGGGCTCACATAATCCACATAAGGGACATTCCTAGATCCTTTAGCTCAAGTGATCAGGGAGGCTATATCACTTAGCCCCAAAAGACACCTACTATATAAAACTATAATACCATAACAGAAAGACATAGAAGATCTACCTAGTACACAGATACAAAAAAAAAAAAAAACAGCCAAAATGGAGAGGGGAAGAATCATGTACTAAGGAAAAGAACAGAACAAATCCCCAGAAAAATAACTAAATAAAATGGAAGCAGGAAAGCTATAAGATACAGATTTCAAAAGAATGGTTATAAGGATGCTCAAGGAACTTAAGTGAAGAATGGATATACTAAGTGAGAACTTCAATAAAAAGATAGTGGGCATTTAAAAAGGACATACTAGTAGAAACCATAAAAACAGTCAAAATGAAGAATACACTATCTGACTTGAAGGAATTGCCCTGGCTGGTATGGCTCAGTTGGTTTTGACTGGAGCATTGTACCATAAATCAAAAGGTTGTGGGTTCAATTCCTGGTTAGGACACTTACTGGGATTGCAAGTTTGATCACCAATTAGGGCACATGTGAGAGACGGCCAATCAATGTTTTTCTCTCACACCAATGTTTCTCTGTGTATATTTTTCTCTCTCCTTTCCTCTCTCTCAAAATCAATTTCAAAAAAAAATACACTAGAAGGAATCAACAGCAACTTGGACAAAGCAGTGATTTGAATAACAAGGTAACAGAAAACACTCAAGCAGAGTTGCAAAAAGAAAAACAGAATTTTTAAAATGAGGATAGTTTAAGGGACATGTGGGACAACAGCAAGCATGGCAACATCCATATCAGGGGTACCAGAAGGAAAAGAGAGTAAGGGATCAATAAACTATTTGAAGAAATAATGACTGAAAACTTTCCGAACCCAGTCGGGGGGGGGGGGGGGGGGGGGAGACAAATAAGTTCAGGAAGCACAGAGAGTCCCAAAAAAGATAAACCCAAAGGGACCTACACCAAGACACATTATAATTAAAATGGCAAAGGTTAAAAACAAAGAGAGAATCTTAAAAGCTTCAAGAGAAAGAGAGTTAGTTAACTACAAGGGAGCTCCCATAAGACTGACAACTAATTTCTCAACAGAAACATTACAGGCCATGAGGGATTGACAAGAAATATTCAAAGTGATGAAAAGCAAGGATCTACAACCACTACTCAATCCATCAAGGCTATCTTTCAAATTGAAGGTGAGCCCAGCAAGTGTAGCTTAGTTGGTTGAGCATCATCCCATGCTCCAGGAGGTTGCCAGTTAGATTCCCTGGTAAGGGCAAATGCCCAGGTTGTGCACTCAATCCCCATAAGGCATGTGCAGGAGGAAGTTTATCAGTGTTTCACTCATATTGATATTTCTCACTCTTCAATTTTCTTTCCATTTTCTGAAATCAATAAAAACATTTTTTTTAAATTGAAGGTGAAACAAAGAGCTTCCCAGACAAGAAAATGCTAAAGGCATTTATTACCCTGAAGCCAATTAAAGACATGTTAAAGGATCTTTTTAAGAAAAAGAAATTTTTAAAAAGAGTAACACAGTTATAAAAAATAAAATGGCAATAAATATGTCAAACATCACTTTAATTGGAAATGGCTTAAATGCTTTAATCAAAAGACATAGGGTAGCTGAATAGATAACAAAACAAGACCATATATATATATGCTGTCTACAAGAGACCTGCCTCAGAACACACAGACTGAAAGTAAAGGAATAGAAAAAGATATTTTATGAAAATTCAAATAAAAAAGTGGAGGTAGCAATCCTATATAATAAAACCCTAATATGCAAATTGACCAAATGGCAAAACAACCAGTTGCTATGATGCCCACTGGCCACCAGGGGGAAGACACTCAATGCAGGAGCTGCCCTCTGGTGGTCAGTGCACTCCCACAGCGGGTGTGCTGCTCAGCCAGAAGCCGGGCTCATAGCTGGTGAGCACAGCAGTGGTGGCAGGGGCCTCTCCCACCTCTGCTGCAGGTGGGCGGTAAGGAGCAAGGTGTCCCAGACTGCAAGAGGTTGCAAGCCAGGCTGAGAGACCGCCCCCCCCCCAGTACACGAATTTTGTGTACCGGGCCTCTAGTACTTATATAAAAATGGAATTTAAAATATAGGCTATAAAAAGAGACAAAGCAGAGGGAAGATGGTGGCCGGCAAGAAGAATGAAGCAGAGAGTGTGCGTGAGTGAGGGAGTGAAAGGGAAGTGTGTGGACATGTGTGGTGTGTGTGTGTGAGTGAGGGACAGTTAGATCCTGCAGTATGTTTGGGGGCTGGCTGACTTGGCTCTCTTAGACAAGGAGCCCTAGATACCACTGTAAGCACACCTGTGCAGGCGGCACTGGCACAGAAACCATGCTATCTTGAAGGGGAGACAAGACCCATATATCCCAGGAGCCCAGCCTCACTATCACCCAGACTTGCCTCAGATACCACCCAGGACGCTACAGCCACTCCAGCCAAAGACCTGCTACTTCAGCGGTAGACCTGAGGACACCTTGATTTCAGCCTCATTGGCCGCAGGCTACTATGAGTTCTGGAGTGCACAACCCTCCCACCAGCCTGCCGGTGTGACCACAGGCCCCACGCATCCCAGCGCTTGGGCGCCCCGATGAATCTTGGGGTGCACAACACTCCTGTGAACTCACCGCTGTGACCAGGAACCCCATACATCCTGGCACCTGAACTGTCAGGTGACTCTCGGAGCACACGACCCTCCTGCCAAGCCCTCCACTTCAGCCAGTGGCCCCACACAACTCAGCACCTTGACCCTTTGGTGAGAGCAAAAATGGGGAGACAAAGAAACAACCCACAAAGGAAAGAATTGCCAGGAAATGAACTAAATGAAACAGAGTCATGCAATATGTCAAAAAAAAAGAATTCAGAGCAAGGGTTATACCAGTGATGATGAACCTTTTGAGCTCGGCGTGTCAGCATTTTGAAAAACCCTAACTTAACACATTGTATGTGGGCCGTTTTTGCTAATTTTTTGTGCAAATGGCAACGTTCAGTAAAATTACGATAACTTTAGTTTTACATATTTTTTTTTCAATGAAACTTTTTGTGATTTACTATAAAATGTATGCTGAATTATTTTTCTTAAATTTTAAACAGACAAATACTGGAAAACTCACTGGAAATTGTGTTTACCAGTCAATGTAAAACGTATAAATACGTTTCCCGTATACAGTGTGTTAACTCTAGTGCCGTGTCACATATAAAAATCTTTTGATATTTGCAACCATAGAAAAACAAAGACTTATATTTTTGATATTTATTTTATATATTTAAATGCCTTTTAACAAAGAAAAATTAACCAAAAAAATGAGTTCGCGTGTCACCTCTGACACATGTGTCATAGGTTCGCCATCACTGGGCTATACAGTTCATAAACAGGATGGATGAGAAAAATCAACAAGCTATGTATGAATCAAGAGGAAATAAAAAATAATATAGTGACAATAAAAAACAAGATGGAAGGTTCAACAGTAGACTTGAAGCGCAGTACTAAATTAGTGAGTTAGAAGACAGGGCTGAGAAACACACCCAATCTGAACAGTAATTGGAGTAAAACATTAGAAAGCAGGAGGAGAGCGTAAGGGAGCTTTGGGACAACAGGAAATGAAGTAATATACGTATAATAGGGGTACCAGAAGGACAAGAATAGGAACAAGGATTAGAAAACCTTTTTGAAGAAGTAATGACATAAAACTTCCTTGGTTTGGGGAAGAAGTCACACAAGCACAGAGAGTCCCAAACAAGATGAACCCAAAAGAACCACACTAACACATCATAATTACAATGTAAAATGTTAACAACAAAGATAATTTTAAAGGCTGAAAGAGAGAAACAAAAAGTCAAATACAAAGGATCTCCCATTAGATTATCAAATGATTTCTCAGTAGAAACACATCAGTCCAGAAGGGAGTGGAATGAAGTACACAAAATGATGCAAAGCAAGGGACTGAATCCAAGAATACTCTATTCAGCAAGGCTATTATTCAAAATTGAAGAGGAAATCAGGAGCATCGCAGACAAAAAAGGGCTAAGGTAGTTTATCATTACCAAGTCAGCAATGCAAAAAATGCTAAAGGGACAGTTGTAAAAAGAAGAAATAGAAGGTGAAGAAGGAACACAGGCATAAAGAACAAAAATGGCTACAAACAAGTACCTATCAATAATAACCTTAAATGTAAATGGACTGAATGCTCCAATCAAAAGACATAGAGTGGCTGAATGGATAAGAAAACATGACACATATATATTATGTCTACAAGAGATCCACCTCAGAACAAGAGACTCACACAGAGAGAAAGTGAAGGGATGGAAAAATATCTTTCAGGCAAATGGAAATGAAAAAAAAACTGGGGTAGCAATACTTATATCTGACAGAACAGACATCAAAGTGAAGGCCATAACATGAGATAAGGAAGGTCACTTCATAATACTAAAGGGATCAACACAACAAAAGAATATAACTCTGGTAAACATATATATGAACCCAATGCAGGAGCACCCAAATACATTAAAAAAAAAAAACTTCTTGAAGATATCAAGGGAGAGATCGATCACAACACAATTATAGTATGGGACTTTAATAGCCCTTCACAAACTGGATAAATCCTCTGGACAAAATATCAGCAAAGAAACAGCAATCCTAAACAACTCAATAGATCAGATAGACTTAATTGACATCTTCAGAACATTTCACCCAAAAGCTACAGAATATATATTATTCTCAAGTGCACATGGGACATTTTCAAAGATAGACCACATATAGGAACACAGGCAAAGTTTCTTCAAACTCAAGAAGATTGAAATCATATCAAACATTTTCTCAGATAACAATGGCACAATATTAGGAATAAACTACAATAAAAAAATTAAACACTTTGAGGCTGCACAGCATGTTATTAAACAATTATTGGGTTACCAAAGAGATCAAAGAATAAATAAAAAACATCCTGGAAACAAATGACAAGGAAAACACAGCAATCCAAAATCTATGGAACACAGTGAAAGCAGTCTTAAGAGGGAAGTTCATAGTATTACATCCCTACCTCAAAAAAAAAAAAAAAAAAAAAAAAAAAAAAAAAAACACAAGAAAAACTGGTCATAAATTATTTAACTCTACAACTTAAAGAATTACATAGAGGAGAGCAATGGGAAAAGCCCAGAGTGAGCAGATGTAAGGAAATAATAAAATTCAGAGCAGAAATAAATGACATAGGAACAAAAAATAGAAAAGATCAATAAAACCATGAGCTGGTTCATTGAAAGGATAAGCAAGACTAATGAACCTAGAGCCAGGCTCACCAAGAAGCAAAGGGAGAGGACCCAAATAAACAAAATCAGAAATTAAAGTGGTGAAATAACACCAGACCCCACAGAAATATAAAGGTGTGTAAAAAAAAAAATACTATAAGCAACTCTATTCCAACAAACTGGTCAACATAGAAGAAATGGACATATTCCTAGAAAAATACAACCTTCCAAAACTCAATCAGGAAGGATAAAAAAATCTGAATAGGCCAATAATTATGGAGGAAATTGAAGCATTAATCAAAAAAATTTCAGCAAACAAAAGCCCTGGGCCAGACGGCTTCACAGGGGAATTTTACCAAACATTCAAAGAAGAACTGAAACCGATCCTCCTCAGACTATTCCAAAAAATTCAAAAGGAAGGAACACTTTCAATCTCTTTTTATGAAGCCAGCATTACCCTAATCCCAAAACCAGATAAAGACACCACAAGAAAGAGAATTACAGACCAATATCTTTTATGAACATAGATGCTAAAATCCTCAACAAAATTCTAGCAAATCAATCCAGCATTATGTTAGGAAAGATCATACACCATGACCAAGTAGGATTTTTTCCTGAGATGTCAGGATAGTATCAATGAATCAATAAATGTGATACATCACATAAACAAATTAAGAGATAAAGATCACATAATCATATTAATTGATGCAGAAAAATTATTTGACAAAATCCAATATGCTTTCTCCACAAAACCTTTCTGCAAAGTGGGAATAGAGGGATCATACCTCAACATAATAAAAGCTTTATATGACAAACCTACAGCCAACATCATACTCAATAGGCAAAAATTAAAACCATTTCCCCTAAGAACAGGAACAAGACAGGGATGCCCATTTTAACCACTCCTGTTTGACATAGTAGTGAAAGTGCTAGCCATAGTGATTAGACAATAAGAAGAAATAAAAGGCATTCAAATTGGAAAAGAAGAAGTACAACTGTCATTATTCACAGATGACATGATATTGTACATAGAAAACCTAAAGACTCTATCACAAAACTACTAGATTTAATAAATGAATTTGGCAATGTAGCAGGATACAAAATTAGCACCCAGAATCTATGGCTTTTTTATCTACACTAATAAAAGAGAAACATGGTAATTAGCGTACGACTGCTACCCTTCCCATTGGCTAATCAGCATATCCTTATGCAAATTAACTGTCAGCCAAGATGGCGGCCAGCAGCCATGCGCTGAAGCGAACAGGGAGGCTTGCTTGCTCCAGTGACAGCGGACTCCAACGTTCCCCGCCTCACTTGCCGACCTCTCAGCTGCAACTCTAAGCAACTATGTTGCAAATATAGAAGCTAAACAAAACCCCATAAACCGGCTTTCAGTCAGCTGGGCTTCAGCCAGTCAGACCGCAACATTGTATCAAATACAGAAGGTAAAGGCCAGAGCCGAGGCCTCAGAGCTAAAGCTGGCCCAGAATAGAAAAGAAAAAAAGGAGCAGTTGGGAGCTTCAGTCACCCGCCAACCTGAAAACGGCCCTCAGCCCCTCAGCCAGACTGGCCAGGCACCCCAGTGGGGACCCACACCCTGAAGAGTGTGTGACCAGCTGAAAACAGCCCTCAGCCCCTCACCCAGACTGGCCAGGCACCCCAGTGCGGACCCCCACCCTGATCCAGGACACCCTTCAGGGCAAACCAGCCAGCCCCTACCCATGCACCAGGCCTCTATCCTATATAGTAAAAGGGTAATAGGCCTCCCAGCACCGGGATCAGCGGAGCAGCGAGGCTCCCGGCACCGGGATCAGCATGACAGGGGGCAGCGCCCAAACCCCCTGATCGCCCTGCGGCTCTGTGTGTGACAGGGGGCGGGGCCACAACCTCACTATCTGCCCTGCTCTGTTCATGACAGGGGAAGGCACCCCAACCCCCTGATCAGCCCTGCTCTGTGCCTGATAGGGGGGAGCTCCCCAACCCCTGATCAGCCCTGCTCTGTGCCTGATAGGGGGGAGCTCCCCAACCCCTGATCAGCCCTGCTCTGTGCCTGATAGGGGGGAGCTCCCCAACCCCTGATCAGCCCTGCTCTGTGCCTGATAGGGGGGAGCTCCCCAACCCCTGATCAGCCCTGCTCTGTGCCTGATAGGGGGGAGCTCCCCAACCCCTGATCAGCCCTGCTCTGTGCCTGATAGGGGGGAGCTCCCCAACCCCTGATCAGCCCTGCTCTGTGCCTGATAGGGGGGAGCTCCCCAACCCCTGATCAGCCCTGCTCTGTGCCTGATAGGGGGGAGCTCCCCAACCCCTGATCAGCCCTGCTCTGTGCCTGATAGGGGGGAGCTCCCCAACCCCTGATCAGCCCTGCTCTGTGCCTGATAGGGGGGAGCTCCCCAACCCCTGATCAGCCCTGCTCTGTGCCTGATAGGGGGGAGCTCCCCAACCCCTGATCAGCCCTGCTCTGTGCCTGATAGGGGGGAGCTCCCCAACCCCTGATCAGCCCTGCTCTGTGCCTGATAGGGGGGAGCTCCCCAACCCCTGATCAGCCCTGCTCTGTGCCTGATAGGGGGGAGCTCCCCAACCCCTGATCAGCCCTGCTCTGTGCCTGATAGGGGGGAGCTCCCCAACCCCTGATCAGCCCTGCTCTGTGCCTGATAGGGGGGAGCTCTCTCCCGAGGGGTCCCAGACTGCGAGAGGGCACAGGCCGGGCTGGGGGACCCCCCTCCCCCCACCGAGTGCACAAATTTTTGTGCACCGGGCCTCTAGTATACCAATAATGAACTCATAGAAAGAGAAACAAACAAAGAACCAATCCCATTTATCATTGCAACTAAAAAAAAAAAATTAAGATACCTAGGAATAAACTTAAATAAGGAGGTAAAAGACCTGCACTCAAAAACTACAGAACATTGAAAAAAGAGATAGAGGAAGACATAAATAAATGGAAGAATATACTGTGTTCATGGATTGGTAGAATTAACATCATTAAAATGTCCATACTACCCAAAGCAATCTATAAATTTAATGCAATCCCGATTAAAATACCAACGGCATACTTCAAAGACCTAGAACAAACTCTCTAAAACTTTATATGGAATAAAATGAGACCCCAAATAACCACAGCAATCTTGAGAAAGAAGAACAAAGTTGGAGGGATCACAATACCAGATATCAAGCTATATTACCAAGCCACTGTTCTCTAAACTGCCTGGTCCTGGCACAAGAACAGACATATAGGCCAAAGGAACAGAACAGTAAACCCAGAAAATGACCCAAGCCATTATGCTCAATTAATATTTGACAAATGAGGCAAGAGCATACAATGGAGTCAAGACAATCTCTTCAATTAACAATTTAGGGAAAATTGGACAGATATATGCAAAAAAAAAAATAGACCACCAACTTATAGCATACACAAAAATAACCTCAAAATGGATAAAGGACTTAAACGTAAGACAGGAAACCATAAAAATCTTAGAAGACTCCATAGGCAACAAAATATCAGACATTTGTCATTGTAATCTCTTTACTGACATAGCTCTTAGGGAAATGGAAAAAGGGAAAAATAAACAAATGGGACTACATCAAAATAAAAAGCTTCTGTCCAGCAAAAGAAACCATCAACTAAACAACAAGAACTCCCACTGCATGGGAGAACATATTTGCCAGTGTTATATCCAATAAAGGCCTAATCTCTAAAATTTATACGGAACTCATACAACTTTAAAAAAGGAAGATAAACAATCTAATCAAAAAATGGGCAAAGGACTTAAATGGACATTTTTCCAAAGTGGACATACAGAAGGCCAAGAGACATATGAAAATGTGCTCAACATTAATCATCTGAGAGATGCAAATCAAAACAACAATGAGATAGCATCTCACACCTGTCAGAATGGCTATCGTCACCAAACCACACTTCTTATAAATAGATATAGAAAAACATTTGAAATATTCCAGCACCCATTATGATCAAAACTCTCAGTAATGTAGGAATAGAGGAAACATATCTCAACATAACAAAAACCATATATGACAAACCAACAGCCAACATTGTACTCAAAATGGAAAAATGAATAGTGTTTTCTGTTTTGTTTTGTTTTTAAATCAGGAACTAGGCAGGGATATCTGCTCTCAGCACTGTTATTCAACATAGTACTAAAAGTCTTAGCCACAGGGATTAGACAAGAAGAAGAAATAAGAAGTATCCGAATTGGAAAGGAAGAGGTAAAACTGTCATTATTTGCAGATGACATGATACCCTATATAGAGAACCCTAAATATTCCACAAAAAAACTAATAAAAGTAATAAATTAATTCAGTAAATTAGAATACAAAACAAATATCTAGAAATCAGTTGCATTTTTATATAGTAGTGATAAACTATCAGAAAGAAAAAAAAAACTTTAAAAAATCCATTTACAATATTCTAAAATACCTAGGTGTAAATTTAACAAAGGAGTCAAAAGTTCTGTACTTATAAAACTATAAGAATTAAGAAAAAAATGAAGAAGATACAAATAAATGAAAGCATATACCAGGCTCATGGAGAGGAAGAATTGTCATAATTAAAATGTCCATACTATCCAAAACAATGTATAGATTACATGCAATTCCTATCTAAATTCCAATGGCATATTACAGATCTAGACCAAATAATTCACATTTTTTATGGAACCACAAAAGACCCTGAATAGCCACAGCAATCTTGAGGGGAGGGGGAAAGTTGGAGGTATCGTGCTAATTGATATCAAACTATAGTACAAGGCTGTAGTAGTCAAAACAGCATGGCACTGGCATAAAAACAGACACATAGATTAATGCAACAGAATAGAGATTCCAGAAATGAATCCATGCCTATAAGGTCAATTAATATTTGACAAAGGAGGCAAGAAAATTCAATAAATACCATATGTTCAATAATGGTACTGAGAAAATTGGACAGATACATCCAAAAAATGAAACTGGACTACCTTCTCACACAATATACAAGAATAAACAAAATGGGTTAAAGAGTTAAATGTAAGACTTGAAGCCATAAAACTCCTAGAAGTAAACATAGGCAGTAAAATCTCTAACATTTCTCTTTGCAACTCCTTTTTCTAATGCATCTCCTCAGGCAAGGGAAACAAAAGAAAAAAGAACAAATTAAACTACATCAAATTAAAAAGCTTTTGCACAGTAAAGAAAATCTTCAACAAAACAAAAAGACAACCCACTGAATGCAGGAATATATTCACCAATGATATATCTGACAAAGGGTTAATAACAAAAATGTATGAAGAACTCATACAGCTCAACACCAAAACAAAACAAACAAAAACCCCAAACACAAAGAATCCAATTAAAAAGTGGGCAGGGGACTTGAATAAACACTAATTCAAAGAGGACATACAGACATATGAAAAGATGCTCAATGTCACTAATCTTCATTGAAATGTAAATTAAACCACAAGATATCACATCACACCTGAGAACAGACAGATGGCTGACAGATGGGAAGGGGGTTGGTGGACTGGTTGAAAAAGGTGAAGGGATTTAGAAGTACAGATTGGTAGTTACAAAATAGTCACAGGGATATAAAGTACAGCATAGGGAATATAATCAATAATTGTAATAAGTATAGTATAGGGTACCAGGTGGGTACTGGAAACATCACTGGGATGACTTTGTAAAGTATATGATTGTATAATCACTATGCCATACACCTAAAACCAATACCACATAATATTGAATGTCAACTATAACTTAAAAATTTTTAAATGCAGACAGTATTAGGAAAAACAAGATCCTTCATGACAGTTTAGTTAGTTCCCACTCCCAATTGCAGGCAACCACTAATCTGCCTTCTGTGTCTATATATTTGATTCTTCTGTATATTTCATACAATATGTGGTATTTTTAAAAATATATTTTATTGATTTTTTACAGAGAGGAAGGGAGAGGGATAGAGAGTTAGCAACATCGATGAGAGAGAAACATCAATCAGCTGCCTCCTGCACACCTCCTACTGGGGATGTACCTGCAACCAAAGTTCATGCCCTTGACTGGAATTGAACCTGGGACCCTTCAGTCCGCAGGCCAACGCTCTATCCACTGAGCCAAACCGGTTAGGGCTGTGGTATATTGTATGTATCTTCTTTCAATTTGCATGTTTTTGAGGTTCATTTATACTGTAACATGTATTATATTTAATTCATTTTTAGTGCTAAATAATATTCTCTTATAGTATGCTAGCTGTAGCAAATATTTTTTCTCCATTCTTAGGTTGTAGATATTAGGGTTTATTCCACTTTTTTGGCTATATAATGAATAATGCTATGCTGAACTTTCACATGTTGGTCTTTGTGAAGACATAATGTTTTCATTGCTCTTAAGTGGGTACCTAAAAGTAGAGTTGCTGTGTTTTATTGTAAACTTATGTTTAGCTATTTTTTAAAAATGCCAAACTGTTTTTCAAAGTGGCTTATCATTTACATACAAGTCAGCAAGGTCTGAAGGTTTCTATTTCTCCCTATCATTGCCAACATTTAGCTATTGTCTTTCCTTTTGATTATAGACATTCTGTTGGATGTGAAATGGCATTTTCTTGTGGTTTTACTTTGCATTTCCCTGGTGACAAATTATGTTGAACATCTTTTCATGCACTTATTAGCCATTTGTGTATGTCTTTGGAGAAATATCTTTTCATTTTTTTGCCACTTGCAAAGTTGGGTTTTTAAGAGTTCTTTATATATTCTGCAGTTGGACACAACTCCTTTATTAGATGCATGATTTGTAAATGTTGTCTTCCAGTCTATGGCTTATCTTACCTTTATTAATGATATTTAAAAGTTTTGAATTTTGATAAAGCCTATTTTACTAATTTTTCTTTCATGACTAATTCTTTTAAACTTGTATCTTAAAAAGTATTGCTTAATTCAAAGTCTCAAGATTTTCTTTTTTTTCTAAGAGTTTATAGTATTGTTATGCCCAGATTTCAGGATCCCCAAAAGACCACACCAGGGAGCCAGCCGAGTCCGATGCAAAAGCAGAGAGTCTTTTATTATCACAGACCCAGGTCTGGCTCCCCTACCCTCCTTACTGACACAGCAGCAGGTGGCAGAGAGAGAGACCTAGCCAGGGGCGAAGAGGAGTTTTATAGGGGGGTGGAGTCAGGGTAGGAGAGGGGACTGTGGGCCCTGCCGATTGGCCAGGCGCAAGTCGGTGTCTCGTTACACAGGATGTGGTCATCTCTATGGCGTGCACTTCCCTTGATTGTCATTGGTTAAAGAAATCCTGGGCGTGGCTAGCAGAGGCTTGGGCTTCCTGGAAGAAGGTAGCACATGGCTGCTGCCCCAACATGGAGGATACGGGGCAAGATGGAGGGCATAGCCCTCGCCCTTTCATTCCCTCCCTTTGTCTTGGAACTTCCGGCTCAATCATGAGACGGACTGCATTTTTATTTTACCGTTGCTAGAGGCTCATACTGGGCACACAGAACTATCAACTGAACTATCCCTATACGCTTAACAAATGGTCCGGTGGAAGGGAAAGAAAACATTTTAGCTTTAACAACCTCTATTGAAATAGGATTTTTCTTCTTAAAATTCCTCCATGGCTATGAAAAAGCCAAATCAAGATTAATTTATCTACTGTCCTGATGTTTGCATAAACACAACAAGAATGGTAACTGACTATCTTTGCTGGAATCTCATGGTTGAATTTCAATGTGCCCTGTAGGCCAGGAAGCCAAGCCGTCCAGCTGCCATCAGGCCTGCCTGCAGTATCTGCTGAGTTAGGTGAATCCCTCACCTGTAGCAACTCCACCTGAGCCTACGCTCCAGGCTTTAAGGCCCATCTCAGTAGCCCTCCTACTCGTTGCGGCCCAGAGTGTGTGGGGGTTCCGCAGGGACACA
>NW_005371764.1:632093-632498 GCF_000412655.1 Myotis brandtii | reverse complement strand
ATTTTCCTTGCCAATTCCTTTTAACAAAACAGTAATTGTTGGCATTAAACTTTCTGTCTATGCATAACCATGCCTTAGACCTTCTATTCTAAACAGGCCTTTTCCAGCTTACTACCCCTGACATGGGCATGGTCACGCAGGCCTGCAAACAGTACACAAGCTGCCAACTGTCAACTGTCTCTCAACAGTGACCAAAACCTGATGGGCACCCCTCCCGCCCAGTTGGACACCTGCCCTCTTGGCAGCTAGACACCCTTTACTTTTGGGGGTCATCCCACACAGTCCCCTTCCAGGACAGCCAACATACATTCAAACCTGCAAAAGAATCAAAGGTCAATATAACATATCAATACAATGAAACATACTAAAGTCTATTCTTGACCTTCCTATGAATTGTCCTTGTCT
>NW_005371764.1:627536-627987 GCF_000412655.1 Myotis brandtii | reverse complement strand
TGTTGAAATCCCATTCAGGCCTAGTTAAGGGAAAAGAGACATCTATCTGGGCCTGGTTGGTGGTTGGATTTCCGTCCACGCCTGGAACCACTTTCCAGGACTCATTGAGGATCCTTTCTCTCTCTTCCATCGTGAACAGAACCTGTAAAAGCTGCTGACAGTCGTCCCATGTGGGCTGATGGGTGAAAAGAACAGAATCTAGCAAGTCAATAAGTCCCCCCGGCTTCTCGGAGAACTTAGGGTTTTGTGCCTTCCAGTTATAGAGATTGCTGGTTGCGAAAGGCCAATAGAGGTGGGCCTGATTGCCGTCCGCATCCGGGGGTCCAGCGGCCCGTAAGGGCAGGGTCTTGATAGTGGAGTCGGGTGCTGCGACAGACAACTCCCGCTGAGCTCTCTGCCGGGTGAGAGGCGGGCCTCCTACTGTGAGAGGCGGGCCTCCTACCAGAACCGC
>NW_005371764.1:610494-627229 GCF_000412655.1 Myotis brandtii | reverse complement strand
GACCATAATGCTTAAAGGAGTAGTTTGAGTCTGTCCCATAATGTCCGTCCAGTAAGTCCACAAAATAAAACCGAAAAAACACAAACACAGACAACTAATGGGCCCAAAAATACAGTCTTCCAACTCCATGGAAGCAGAACCAAAACAGTCTTTCAACTCCTTGGAAGCCAAACCCGAAAGCTAGACGATGGCCTTACGCCAAACCAGCGGGAGCGATCCACCTCGTCTCAAATCTGCAAGGGGAAACCACATCCCTCGTGAGGGGAATATGCATCCCTCCTGGGGAGCGGAACGTCTTCCAACTCTCCCCCGCCCATGGTCCTTTAGCGGTGTGTCCACCTAGAACCCTTCAGGCACTTACAGATTTCATAAGCGAGCTCGCACAGAACAGAACACACAACGACACAGACACCTACCGTGGTCAGTTAGACTCTCCGGATCGGGGGGGGGGGTCCCTTGATGGTCTTGGGAACCCCGGGCAAGCCCCCAAATGTTATGCCCAGATTTCAGGATCCCCAAAAGACCACACCAGGGAGCCAGCCGAGTCCGATGCAAAAGCAGAGAGTCTTTTATTATCACAGACCCAGGTCTGGCTCCCCTACCCTCCTTACTGACACAGCAGCAGGTGGCAGAGAGAGACCTAGCCCGGCATGAAGAGGAGTTTTATAGGGGGGTGGAGTCAGGGTAGGAGAGGGGACTGTGGGCCCTGCCGATTGGCCAGGCACAAGTCGGTGTCTCGTTACACAGGATGTGGTCATCTCTATGGCGTGCACTTCCCTTGATTGTCATTGGTTAGTTTAAAGAAATCCTGGGCGTGGCTAGCAGAGGCTTGGGCTTCCGGGAAGAAGGTAGCACATGGCTGCTGCCCCAACATGGAGGATACGGGGCAAGATGGAGGGCATAGCCCTCGCCCTTTCAGTATAGCCATTATATTTACATATGTAATTTATTTTGAGTTAAATGTTTTGTGTAGTGGGGACTAAACTTTCAGGTTCAGCCCTGGCCAACTGTGTAGTGGCTCAGTTGGTTGGAGCATCATCCATTCACCAAAGAGTCACTGGTTCCATTCCCATTTAGGACACATACCCAGGTTGTGGGTTTAATCCCTGGTCAGGACACATATGGGAGACAGTCAATCAATGTCTCTCTCTCTCTCTTTCCCTCATCCTTTTCTCCCTAGAATCAGTGAAAAACATATCCTTGGGTGAGGAATTTAAAAAAAAAATAAGTAAAGTTTCAGGTTTATCTTTTTGCAAGTGTCTATGCAATTGTCCCAGCACTATTTGTGAAAAGAGAATCCTGTTTCAATTGAATGGCCCTGGCAACTAGTTGAAAACTAGCTAGCTATAATTATAAGGGTTGATTATTGGAGTCTCTGTTCCTTAAATCTATTTGAATTTTTTAAAATATTTATTGTTGAAAGTTTTACATAGGTCCTCCTTTTTCCCCCCGTGGGAGAAATCACCAAGTCCAGTCAAAGGGTTAAGTACTGGGACGGTGACTCAGGCAGGGACTCGGGATTCCAGGGAAGTCTCCTAGCCTGGGATGGGATGGAATGAGGGTAGGGGCTGAGCTGAGTCTTTTTAAAGGAGCAAGAGTCAGTCTGGTGACATGCAGGGGACATGGCACTTCAGACAGAGGGGAGAGCATAAGTAAAAAGAGTAAAAACAGAGGAGAGGACAGCACCGTGATGGCGAACCTTTTGAGCTCGGCGTGTCAGCATTTTGAAAAACCCTAACTTAACTCTGGTGCTGTGTCACATATAGAAATTTTTTGATATTTGCAACCATAGTAAAACAAAGACTTATATTTTTGATATTTATTTTATATATTTAAATGCCATTTAACAAAGAAAAATCAACCAAAAAAATGAGTTCGCGTGTCACCTCTGACACGCGTGTCATAGGTTCACCATCACTGGTTTATTTGGTTCATAAGATACCACATATGAGTGATATCATGTGATACTTATCTTTCTTTCACTGGCTTATTTTGTTCAGCATGATACTCTCCAGGTCTACCCATGCAATTGCAAATGGTAAGAGTTCTTCCTTTTTTATTGCTGCATAATATTCTATTGTGTAAATATACCATGTTGTTGTTTTTTAATCCAATCATCTGCTGGTGGACACTTAGGCTGTTTCCAGATCTTGTGCTGCTATTAATATAGGGGTGCATATATTCTTTCTAATGAGTGTTTAGGGTTCTTAGGATATATTCCTAGAAGTGGGACGACTGGGTCAAATGGGAGTTCCATTTTTAATTTTTTGAGGAAACTTCATACTCTTTTCCACAGTTGTTGCACCAGTTTGCATTCCCACCAGCAGTGTACTAGGATTCCCTTTTCTCCACACATCCTCTCCAGCACTTGTCGTTTGTTGATTTGTTGATGATAGCCATTCTAACAGGTATGAGGTGATACCTCATTGTCATTTTGATTTGCCTCTCTCGGATGATTAATGACTTTGAGCATTTATTCATATATCTCTTGGCTTTCTGTATGTCCACTTTGAAGAAGTGTCTATTTAGGTCCTTTGCCCATTTTTTAAATTGGATTGTTTGTCTTCCTTTTGGTAACTTGTATAAGTTCCTTATATGTTTTGGAGATTAACCCCTTATCCGATATATCATTGTCAAATATGTTCTCCAATGTAGTGGGCTCTCTTGTTATTTTGTTGATGGTTCATTTAGGAGTGCAGAAATTTTTATTTTGATGTAGTCCCATTTGTTTATTTTCTCCTTAGTTTCCATTGTCCTAGGACAGCTGTTCTCAACCTATGGGTCGTGACCCCTTTGAGGGTCAAACAACCCTTTCACAGGGGTGGCCTAAGACCATCAGAAAACACATATATAATTACATATTGTTTTTGTGATTAATCACTATGCTTTAATTATGTTCAATTTGTAACAATGAAAATACATCCTGCATATCAGATATTTACATTATGATTCATAACAGTAGCAAAATTACAGTTATGAAGTAGCAATGAAAATAATTTTATGGTTGGGGGTCACCACAACATGAGGAACTGTATTAAAGGGTCACAGCATTAGGAAGGTTGAGAACCACTATTCTAGGAGGTGTAACCATAAACATGTTGCTAAGAGAGATGTCTGATATTTTGCTGCCTATGGTATCTTCCAGGACTTTTATGGTTTCACATATTACATTTAAGTCTTTTATCCATTTTGAGTTTATTTTTGTGTATGGTGTAACTTGGTGGTCTAGTTTCATTTTTGCATGTACCTATCCAAAAATTCTCAAAACCATTTATTGAAGAGACTGTCTTGACTCCATTGTATGCTCTTGCCTCCTTTGTCAAATATTAATTGAGCATAATGACTTGGTTCAATTTCTGGGTCCTCTGTTCTGTTCCATTGATCTATATGCCTGTTCTTGTGCCAGTACTGGGCTGTTTTGAGTACAGTGGCTTTGCAGTATAACTTGATATCTGGTATTGTGATTCCTCCAAACTTTTTCTTCTGTATCAAGATTACTGCAGCTATTCAGGGTCTTTTTTGTTGTTGTTGTTCCATATAAATTTTTAAGTGTGTGTTCTAGGTCTGCAGAATATACTGTTGGTATTTTAGTAGGTATTGCATTGAATCTATAAATTGCTTTGGGAAGTGTGGACATTTTAATGATGTTAATTCTACCAATCCATGAACATGATATATTCTTCATTTGATTGTATCATCTTCTATCTCTTTTTTCAATGGCCTGTAGTTTTCAGAGTACAGGTCTTTTACTTCCTTTGTTAAGTTTATTTCTAAGTATCTTAATTTTTTGTTGCCATGGTAAATAGGATTTTTTTTTTTAGTTTCTCTTTCTGAGCGTTCATTATTGGTATATAACAATGGCATAGATTTTGGGTGCTAATTTTGTATCCTGCTATGTTGCTGAAATCATTTATTAAATCTAGTAGTTTTTTGATGGAGTCTTTAGGGTTTTCTATGTATGTTATCATGTCATCTGAAAATAATGAGAGTTTTACTTCTTCCTTCTCTATTTGGATGCCTTTTATTTCTTCTTCTTGTCTGGTCGCTATGGCCAGGACTTCCAGAACTATGTTGAACATGAGTGGTGAAATAGGATATCCCTGTCTTGTTCCTGTTCTTGAAGGAAATGATTTTAGTTTTTGCCCATTGAGTATGATGTTGGCTTTAGGTTTTTCATATATTGCCTTTGTTATGTTGAGGTATGTTCCTTCTATTCCCACTTTGCTGGGAGTTTTTATAAAAAATGGGTGTTGGATTTTGTTGGAAGATTTTTTTCTGCATCAATTGACAAAGTCATGTGATTTTTGTCTTACAATGTTTATGTGCTGTATAACCTTTGTTGATTTGTGAATATTGTACTAGCCTTGCATCCCTTTTTTCATGATGTATGATCTTTTTAATGTATTGCTGAATCTGGTTTGCTAAAATTTTGTTGAGGATTTTAGCGTCTATGTTCATCAGGGATATTTGCCTGTAGTTGTTTTTCTTTGTCGTGTCTTTATCTGGTTTTGGAATTAGGGTAATTCTGGCCTCATTCCAAGAAAGAGCTAGGAAATGTTCCTTTCTCTTGAATTTGTGTAATAGTTTGAGGAGTATAACAGTGAGTTATTCTCTGAATATTTGACAAAAAGCCCCTGTAAATCTGTCTGGACCAGAGCTTTTACTTTCTGGAAGTTTTCTTTATTACTGCTTCAATTTCATCAGTAGTTATTAGCCTATTCAACTTTTCTCACTCTTCCTGATTGAGTTTTGGAAGGTTTTATTTTCCTTGGAATATGTCCATATCATCCAGGATGTCCCGTTTGTTGGAGTAAAGTCATTCATAGTATTTTTTACGATCCTTTGTATTTCTGTGGAGTCAGTTGTTACTTCACGTGTTTCCTTTCTGATTTTGTTTATTTGTGTCCTCTCTGTTTCCTAGTGAGTCTAGCTAGAGGTTTATCAATCTTTTTTATCCATTAAAGGAACCAGCTTCTGGTTTTATTGATCTTTTTTATTGTTTTTTTTTTATGGGTTTTTTTTTCTTCTTTTTGGTCTCTATGTCATTTATTTCTGCTCTGATTTTTAGTATTTACTTCCTTCTACTTGTTCTGGATTTTCTTGTTGTTCTCTTTCTAACGCTTTAAGTTGTAGTGTTAGATAACTTACTACCAGTTTTTCTTGTTTTTTGAGGTAGTCCTGTAGTGCTATGAACTTCCTTCTCAAGACTGCTTTCACTGTGTCCCATAGATTTGGGATTATTGTGTGTTCATTTTAATTTGTTTCCAGAATGTTTTTTATTTCTTCTTTGATCTCTTTGGTAAACCATTCACTGTTCAATAGCATGCTATTTAGCCTCCATGCATTTGTTTGTTTTGAGCATTTTTATTGGAGCTGATTTCTAATTTCATGCCATTGTGGTGTGAGGAGATGCTTGATATGATTTCAATCTTCTTGAATTCGAAGAGACTTTGCCTGTGTCCCTATATGTGATCTATCTTTGAAAATGTACTCTGTGCACTTGAGAAGAATCTATATTCCATGGCTTTGGGGTAGAATGTCAATTAATTCCATCTGTTCTAGAGTGTAATTTAGGATTGCTGTTTCCTTATTGATTTTTTGTTTAGAAGATTTGTGCGGTGATGTCAGTGGGGTATTAAAGTCCCCTACTATGATTGTATTGCTGTCACTCTCTCCCTTGATATCCTCCAGAAGTTTTTTTTATATATTTAGATACTCCTGTGTTGGGTGCATATATGTTTACTAGAATTATAGCCTCTTGTTGTATCCTCCCTTTAGTATTATGAAGTGGCCTTCCTTATCTATTGTTATGGCCTTCATTTTGAGGTCTATTTTGTCAGCTATAAGTGTTGCTACCCTAGCTTTTTTTTTAATATATTTTTATTTGCCTGAAAAATTTTTTTCCATTCCTTCACTTGCAGTTTGTTTGACTCTTTAGTTCTAAGGTGGGTCTCTTGTAGACAGCATATATATGGGTCATGTTTTCTTACCCATTCAGCTACTCTATATATTTTAATTGGAACATTTAATCCATTTATGTATAAGGTTATCATTGATAGGTTCTTGTTTGTTGCCATTTTTATTCTTTATACCTGTGTTCCTTCTTCACTTTCTATTTCTTCTTTTTAAAACAGTCCCTTTAGCATTTCTTGCATTGCTGGTTTGGTGGTAATAAACTCCCTTAGCCCCTTTTTGTCTGTGAAGCTCCTGATTTCACCTTAAATTTTGAATGTTAGCCTTGCTGGATAAAGTATTCTTGGATTCAGTCCCTTGCTTTGCATCACTTTGTATACTTCTTGCCATTCCCTTTTGACCTGATGTATTTCTGTTGAGTAATCAGTCTGTAGTCTAATGAGAGATCCCTTGTAGGTAACTTTCTGTCTCTCTCTAGTGGCCTTTAAGATTCTTTCTTTTTCTTTTAACTTTGCCAAGGTAATTAGGGAAATATATTGGTGTCAGTCTTTTTAGGTTTACCTTGTTTAGGGCACTGTGTGCTTCTTGGACTTGTGTGACTTTTGTCTTCCCAAAGTCAGGGAAGTTTTCTGTCACTATTTCTTCAAACAGGTTTTCTAATCCTTGCTCAGCTTCTTCTCCTCCTGACACCAGTATTATGCAGATGTTGTTTTGTTTTGTGTTATCCCAAAGTTCCCTTAGACCAGCGGTTCTCAACCTGTGGGTCGCG
Organism: Myotis brandtii; assembly: GCF_000412655.1. Lineage (NCBI taxonomy): Eukaryota > Metazoa > Chordata > Mammalia > Chiroptera > Vespertilionidae > Myotis > Myotis brandtii. The sequence goes on along the minus strand of NW_005371764.1, from coordinate 620,547 downwards.
ACCCCTTTGGCGGTTGAACAACCCTTTCACAGGGGTCACCTAAGACCATTCTGCATATCAGGTATTTACATTCCGATTCATAACAGTAGCAACATTACAGTTATGAAGTAGCAATGAAAATAATTTTATGGTTGGGTCACAACATGAGGAGCTGTACTTAAAGGGCCAGAAGGTTGAGAACCACTGCCTTAGACTGTCCTGCTGCTTTTTCATTTTTTTTTCCCACTTGTTGCTTTGCTTGGGTGTTTTTTCTACTTTGTCTTCTAACTCGCTGATTTGGTCCTCAGCTTCTTCTCTTCTACTGTTGAAACCTTCCATTGTGTTCTTAATTGCAGCTATGTCATTCTTCATTTCCTCTTGATTCTTACACATGTTGGTGAATTTCTCATCCAGATGTTTGAGCATCCTTATAGCCATTACTCTGAATTCTTTCTCTGACAAATTGCTTGCCTCCATTTCATTTAGTTCCTTTTCTGTTATTTCCTACTTTTATTTCTTTTGGGGATTCTTTGCCTCTTTGTTTTTGCTGTTCCTTTGAACTTGTTTCTGTGTATTATATCTAACTGCTATGCCACCCAGATGTTTTTGGATTGGTCTCTTGTAGTAGATTTTTTGTGGGACCCAGTGGTGCAGTCTCTCAGGTCTCCTGGGCTGGGTGTTCTAAGGAGGTCCCCTACTTGACATGTTTGGGTTGTCCTGATGTAGTTGGGTCTCGAATGTTATTGTCCTGTTCATGGATGGAGTCTCCTCTCAGGGTATCTGATTATGTGGCTCACTCCCTACCACATTGTTCTAGCCTTTGTGGAAGTGCTGACTGAACAGTACAAAATACAACACAAGACATGACACAGAAGGAACAGAACACAGATGTACACAAGACAACTATAACCCCAACAAAAGTGACCAGCAGAGTAAAGAAAATTAGGAAAGTGAATAAAAGAGTAACAATTTTAGAGAAAGAAAAAACATGAGGACAACAAAACAAAAAACAAACAAACCCAAAAACACAAAGAAAAAACACACAGAAAAAAGGGGGGTAGCAGAATCTGTAAATGCAGAGCTTAAGTAGAGAAGATAAGGTTAAGGAATTGGATGAATAGGGGAAGAACCATGGTTTAGAATAGAGTAGGGAGAAAAGAAATGAGAAGTCAAGAAGAAAAAAAAATTTTTGAAAAGGAAAATAGAGGAGAGAGCTGATAGGCCTAAATTTAGGAACTGAAACAAGTTAAAAAATTAGGAGAAGAAAAGGGAATGGGAAGAGAGAAAAATAATTGCATAGGAAGAAAAAGAAAAGAGAAGGGGAAATGGAGTAGGATCAGGGAAGAGGAAATTAGATATATTAATAAACCAACAGAGACCAGAATTATAACACATCAATAAAGATCAATTTTTAAAAAGGGGAAGAAAGGAAAGGGAAAACTAAAACCGACAAAGGAAAGGAAAAACAGGATAAAAAGGGAAAAGAGGAAGAAAAATGTGCAAAAAATTAAAAATAAAATAAATAATAAGAAAGTAAAAATTAAAAATAAAAAGTGATGTGAAATGGCATCTGCTTCAGTCACATTTTAATGCCCATGGGAGCTGGTTTAGAACCCCAACTCTTTTGTTCTGTCTGCCAATTCTGGGTTTCCTGTTACTTAGGTGCTAACCACAGTCAGGCACTGTCTTTTGGCTTTTAGCACCCTGCTTGAAGCTCCAGGCAATCCACTGGTCCTCTGCTTGTGTCTGTCTCCTTAGACCTTGGCTGCAAGTAGGCAAGGCAATCTGCCCTCTTTGCCTGACCGGGCTTTAGGTGGGGTTGAGTTTTGATTTCAGGGAATATGATGGGTGTTTTTTCCTGTCCTAGAACTACTTCATGAGTGACCCAAAATATTACTCTGCCCCTGGTTGAACAGAGATCCTTGTATGGAGACTAATGGTGTTGGCTGGCAACTTGGGGTTTTTATCAATCTGGTTCCCAGAATAGTGAGGGAGAGGGCCCTCTTCCAATTCAGTCACTAAGGCCTCCTTGAGACTATTCAGATCCATAAGCTTGGCCTTTGCTTTTGTTTCCTCTGTAAAGCTCAAAAATGCAGGGTGTGGCAGGCTATATCTCCTGCCCTGAGGTTACTGGGAGGGCCCAGTGGTTCTCAACCTGTGGGTCGCGACCCCTTTGGTGGTCAAACGACCCTTTCACAGGGGTCACCTAAGACCATCCTGCATATCAGGTATTTACATTCCGATTCATAACAGTAGCAACATTACAGTTATGAAGTAGCAATGAAAATAATTTTATGGTTGGGTCTCAACAAGAGGAGCTGTACTTAAAGGGCCAGAGGGTTGAGAACCACTGGCCTAGATCATCTGGGGAGAAATGGCCACTTAGGTTTAGAGCCTAGGAACATTCCAAGGCAGGGCTCCTGGCTACCTCTCTCTGCCCTGCTTCCCTCCCCACCTCTCCTCCAGCACCTAAAGTCCATGCCTCCTTCCCTGTGCTAAAGCCTCGGGTGAGTGATGCGACTGGAAAGTCCTGTGTTCTGGGTAAAGAATAAAAACAAAGACACAACAAAACAAACAACAATGAAACCACAGTTTTCTCTCCTCCTAGCACTGAACTGCTTTCCCTTTGTGGTGCAGCGTTTTGCAGGGCCGCCTTTCAAGGTGCAGCCTTTCCTGGCTGTGGTCTCAGGTCCAGACTCACCAGCAGCCAGCAGCCCCGTGGATTTTCCTTTTCACATTTGGATGTTATGCCTGCTGCTAAGGGATGCAGCTCTGGTGCTCAGTCTGGGCTGGGCTTCTATTTTTCTAAGGGAACTGATACATATGCAACTTCCTCCTCTCCCTCTCGGCCCACTGACCTGTTGTCCTGCCACCTTCTGGAGCCCTCACTACCCTTTCTACAGGTCTCCAAGCATTTCCTGTCCTTCCTTGCTATAAGCTCCCTCCTCAGCTGGGCCTAATTTGTTAATTCCGGGTGGATATTCTCAGATTTAGTTGTATTTCTAGTCTGGCCCCAGGATGAGATGCACAGCACATCTGCCTATTGAGCCACCATTTTTCCTCTCCCTATTTGAATTTTTAAAATATATTTTTATTGATTTCAGAGAGAGGTAGGGAGAGAGGGATAGCAACATCAGTGATGAGAGAGAAGGCAGCCACCTCCTGTATGACCCCTACTGGGATCTAGCCTGCAACCTAGGCATGTACCCTGCCTGGGAATCGAATCGTGAGCTCCTGGTACATGGGCTCAATGCTCAACCACTGAGCCACACTAGCTGGGCAAATCTACTTGAATTTTATTCCTTTAGCACAGTTTTGATAACTGAAAGATAATAGTTAATTTCATAATTAGGAAGAAAATGCCCTACAGTTTTATTTATCTTCTACAAATGGTTTTGGCTATTCTACATCTTCTGCATTCCCAAATAAATTTTAGTTTCAGGTTGTTAATTTCTGCACACAAAAAATCCTCTTGAAGTATTGACAAGGTTTATATTGAAATGTAATTTTTGGACTGGAACACACTGTGTTCCCTGGGCAGGATGGTTCCCGGGCTCTTTGTCCAGCAGAGTCAAAGAATGAATCCATGGACGGAAGGTGGTATAGCAAAGATGGAAATTTCATTGAAGAACAAGTACAGATTCCCACGTGGGGAAGGGGAAAGAATCTCACAGCACAGACTCCCACATGGGGAGGAGAAAAGAGTCCCACAGAACAGACTCCCACGTGGGGAGCGGGGAAAGGGTCCCACTGAGTTCCCTTTTTCATGGTTTTATAAAGGCTGCAGATCTTTGTGTCTTGATATCCCTTCTGATTGGTCACTATTTCCTTAGACTGGTTACTATAGTAACTCCTGAGCTCAAAGGTCAAACCTCACATGGGCTTTCTTCTTCTCCTTCTGGAGGGGCTTCCTTCCCTTTATTTTGTAAATATAGACCTTCTGCTGTTTCCAGTTCCCTCATTCTATGGAAATGTACCTGTTGCAGCTTTTCAGCTCCCCTATTCTATGGAAATATACCTTCTGCTGCTCTGCAGCCTTGTGCTTCTTCCATGGTCCTCTTAATTTCTAAAATTTCTAAAACTTCCTAAACCTTTATTTTTCATCCCTAAAAATTCCTGTTTCAATATTAAATCTATATATCAATTGGGAGAACAGTCATCTTAAAAATAGGAAGATTCCAAGAGTTCTAGTTCAAAATTGTGACATAAGAGATTCCTGAACTTACCTTCTCTCACTGCCACACCCAATATACAGCTACACTCATTATTCCCTCTGAAAGAAATACAGAAACAAGCTGAGTGACTCTTAAACATCAAGTCATAAGGGGAAAAAAAACCTTTGAAATGAATAGGAAAGGCTGAGACAAAATCTTGCCATAAACCACCAGTTCAGTGACACACAATGGGAAGGAAATTCACTACTCCCATATTCTCACTGAGGAACAAATGGTTTGGACTCCACATCTTGCACCCAAACTTTTAAGACTTCCAACTGAGAGGTGACACCCTAACACATATATCCCTGAAAGGCAATTTTACTTGTATCCACAAGACCCACAAGGAAATAGCAAATTAAAATATAATTCTTAACTGGGTCCTGTGCACTCATCCTTCGGGGCTCTATTTCAGGGCCCAGCACAGAGGCAGCAGGCTAAACTAGTCTTTCAATGAAAGAGGCCATTTTTTTGTTTTAAATGCTGTGACCTGTGGGCAGGCTTCTAATTTAATAGACATCTAGGGGATGACTACAGTGCTCAGGGATATATGTGTTAGGGTGTCACCTCTCAGTTGGAAGTCTTAAAAGTTTGGGTGCAAGATGTGGAGTCCAAACCATTTGTTCCTCGGTGAGAATATGAGTAAAATATTTACAATTGTAAAAATATTTACAATTGTAAAAATATTTACAATTTTTTTCTTGCAATGAGAACTTTTAAGATCTACTCTCTAAGCAGTGGCTAAATGAGCAATACAGTGCTATAATTATATCCCTGCTGGTCTCCCCATCCTTAATGTATGTTAACTATACTTGTAGTAATCATTTTGCAATACAGTAAAACCTCGAATCTGTGGGCCTTGATTTAATGGACAAAATTTCTGGTCTGTATGTCATATCTGAAAATTAACACCTAGTTAATTTTAAAATGCTTTTAACCAAGATTTGCTTATAATTATATTAGCAGGTTAATTTTTGTTAGTAATTCACTGTTATTTTTAATAAATTTTAGCAAATAATCCATATGTTGGAAAAAATACTGTATGGCCCACATAAATAAATATTACATATCTACATATTAATCTTTTTAAAGTTTTAAAATTTTTAAAAATATGGTTTTATTTTATTCTATTTTTTAAAGACAGAGGAAAGGAGAAGGAGAGAGAGATAGAAACACCAATGACAGAGAAACATCAATCGGCTGCTTTCTGCTTGCCCCCTACTGGGGTCCAGCCGGCAACCTGGGTGCATGGGATGATGCTCAACCAACTTAGCTACACTGACCAAGCATAGTCTACATATTTAAATCCAAGAGTTACCCCTTCTAAATAATGTTCAGCAAATGATTAGCATGTAATCACACTGCATTATTGTGGTAATTAGTTCTGTTGCCACATGGCATGACTTTCTGCAGCAGTTTTAACTCATGCTGATATTCAAATGTGCGCTAAGCCATGCCCCAGCTATGTGCATTTGTTTACTTGTGGTGACTGGTGAATGCATGCATTTACTAGACCTATTCAGTATAAATTTAAAATTACAGTAACACATGTAGAAAGTTTCCTGTGAAATTAAACGTTTCATACATACTTACATTTAATTACACAAATGTATCTACATAAATAAAAGCAGGTAAACTAATTTGTCAATTTTTTAACATACACATTCAGAAAACTTTATTATATAATGGATTTTCATCTTTAATGAATACACCCTCATTCAAATTAGTCCATTATATTGAGGTTTTACTGTTTATACATATATCAAACTATTCAATTATACATGAAAACTAATACAATGCTATGGGTCAATTATATTTCAATAAATAATAAGTAGGGATGTTCTAATTCACGAACATTGAATTTTTTATTTATTTAGATCAGCAACTTTCAGCTGGTGTGCCGCAGCACACTGGTGTTCTGCAAGAATTTTTAAAACATGCAATACCTGACTATTTAATAAGTGGAACTAACCTCTTTTTTCCTTAGATTGTCAAATAACAAAATGGCAATAATCAACACAATTATAGCTGTCTGTTGTGAATGCGTCTTGAACCATAAATATATAGGTTATTAGTTGCATCTTATTGGTAATGTTGCATAATAAGGTTGCATCATATTGTTTAATTCATCGTACCAGAAATCCTTATTTACAAGTATGTGCACCTGATTTTTTTTTTAAGTCACTTTGGAGCAAATGGGTTGATTTTTTTGTAAATCAATAAAAATTATACATTTTTTAAAAATCCTTTATTGTTTAAAGTATTACATATAGTATTTTTCTCCATTTTCTAGCAAACCCACTAACAGAACAGCTGCCAGCTCTTGATTTACTTCAAAAGAGAAATGTAATCTCAGAAAAACACACAAAAAATACAATATACATATGATATATTTCCTGTAGAAAATATAATCATAGCATTTCATTTATTTATTTTTAATTCTTTATTGTTTAAAGTATTACATATGTCTCCCTTTTTCCCCATTGAAGTCTCTCTGGCCACTCCTACCCCACAGCACATGCTCCCACCCCCCTAGTGTCTGTGTCCATTGGTTAAACCTATATGCATGCATACAAAGCCTTCGGTTGATCTCTTACCCCCTAAACCCCACTCTTCCTTGCCTTCCCTCTGAGAACTGATGGATTGTTTGATGCTTCTATGCCTCTGGATCTATTTTTGTTTGTCAGTTTATGTTTTTCATTATATTCCACAAATGAGTGAGATCATGTGATATTTATATTTCTCAGACTGGCTTATTTCGCTTAACATAATGCTCTCCAGGCCCATTCATGCTGTTGCAAATGATAAGAGTTCTTTCTTTTCATAGTAGCATAATTTACAATAGCCAAGATTTGGAAACAACCCAAGTGCCCATCAGCAGATGAGTGGATTAAAATTATACATTTTTAAGAAAAAAAATTTTTTTTATTGATTTCAGAGAGAAAAGGAGAGGGAGAGAGAAAAACATCAATGATGAGAGAAAATCATTGATCGCTGCCTTCTGCATACCCCCTACTGGAGACTGAGCCTGCAACCTGGGCATGTGCCTTCAACCAGAGTCTACCCTTTCAGCTGTGGGAAATGGTAGAGGATGACACGGTGAAGATTATACCTTCAAGAATCAATCTAGGGGGATAAGAACACATATATAATACCTTAATCAATATATGTGTGTGTGTGATGAGATGAAAAAGATTGAAAGCCACTGATTTAGGTTTTTATTTTCCTCAGCAATGTTTTGTAACTTTTAGTATAAGTCTTTTTCCTTGGTTAAATTTATCACTATATCATTCTTTGCAATGTTATTGAAAATAAAATTATTTCTCTAATTTAATTTTTGGATTATTCAGTTCTCATATATAGAAGTAAAACTGAGTTTTATTTTATGTGCCCAGCAATAAAATTTTATTCACTTGTCTTTTAACTAGTTAATTGAAGAAAAGAGTAAAAAGTGTAGTGTCATTTATATTTATTGATATAATTACCTACAAGCTGTTTTTTATATCTTCATGTAGATATGAGTTACCGCCTGGTATCATTCTGTTTCACCTGAAGTATTTCCTTCAGTAGTTCTTTAAGACATGTTTGCTAATATAACAACAAAATTTCTTAGTTGCTTTTTACCTGGGAATGACTTTGTTTAACTTTATTTTTAATAATAATTTTTCTGGGTATAAAAATCTTGGTTGTGAATTTTTGTTTTCAGCACTTTGAAAATATCATTCCACTACCTTTTTTCTCCACTCTTTGTAATGATAAATCAGATGTTAATCTTTTTAATAGCTTTATTGAGATATAATTCACATACAATTTACTCATTTAACATGTGCAATCCAGTGGATTTTAGTACACATTCACAGAGTTGTGCTTTCATCACCACACTTAATTTTGGAATATTTTAATTATGGGGGAAAAACAACCTCCACAACCCTTAACCATTACCCTCCAATCTTCTAATACCTCCAATTTTTTTTAAACATTTTACTGCTATTGGCAACTAACTCACTGCGTATTAAAAGTAATTTTAAACAATTCATATTATATCTAACATATTTTCTAAATATTTCTAGGCGGAACTTATGAAGACTTTTCACCCCATATGACTGAAAGTTCAAAAGCATTTAATATAACACCTAGGGCTAAGTCAAGTATTTATAAAGGCATCCATTTTCCTTCACTGAATAAAGAATCTTCAGGTAATTATTAATATTTTAGTGTAAAATATGACTTTTTACATTAATAAAGTTTTAATTATGAAAACAATTAGATTGTATTATCTGTAGTAATACTATAGTTTAGCAAAACATAAGTGGAAGTAAATGTATTCTTAGTGGATGATTAGTGTCCCTGTCATGGCTTTTCCTTCCCCACTATCACTAAATTGAAACTCCATTTTTCCTTTCCTGCAACATAGTTTTCTTGCGCTATGATAGATAGTGCAGATGACTGAGATAAACTCATCTTATAATTCTCTTCCTTATATGTTTCTCTTTTATGTCCAATCTACGATAGGTTCTGCAATATAAAGACTTAACATGAAGACTAGTGGGAAGAAAAATAAACATTGTGCTCATTTTTCCCTTTCCCTTCATTACCATTTCTTCAGCCATCTAATCCACTAATATCTAACAACTTATTTACAGACCCTACTTATTATGCATTGCTCCAGGAGCATTACGTAAACATTACCCTAGTGCATTTCCTACAGATATTGAATGAGAACTTTTTAAAAATGTAGATGATTTTTCTTTGATCTATTATGTTTTCTAAAACCCAAAATCTATAATAAAAGTGTAATATGCTAATTAGACTGGACAGCTGAACGACTTTCCGGACGACCTTCCGGACAAAGCCAAGGCTGTGAGGGCCAAGGCAAGCTGCCGCAGCTGTGAGGGTGGAGCTCCTTGCACGAATTTCATGCATCAGGACTCTAGTAATTATATCAATACTTTTGCCAGTTTTTACTCTAACTCTGCTTCTCTTACTATCATGTCTATTAGCTACATTTTACATTTTACTAATCTATGTTTACAGATTTGGGCAAAAGTAGGTTTACAGTAGTGAGTATGCAAAACAGTTTATTCTCAAATTATTATGTATTAATTATTGTACTATTTTCCATACAAATAACTGTAAAACTACCTTTGCTGCACACCCTGTATAATTCAGAGAAAAGTTACATTTGACTGTTAATTAAAGTAATATATATTGGGCAAACAAACCTGCAAAATTAAAAAATAATTATACTATGCCTTTATGTTCAAATAAGCTATATTCTTCTTCCTACTAACTGCTAGATAGTGAAATCAGAATCTTTTAGCATATTTTAGAAAAATGTAATTGATTTTAGATTCACCAGCCATTTTATATCACATACTTACCATACTGCTTTCTATTTATGTAGCTCCTACTTTTATCTACAATTTCAGTTTTCTCTTCTAAGCCTTCTCTTTGACAGAGATATCCTATCTAATAATAGAGAAACATGGTAATTAACTGTAACTCCGCTACCCTTCCCATTAACTAATCAGGGCGGTATGCAAATTAACTGCCAACCAAGATGGCGGCGGGCAGCCAGGCAGCTTGAAGCGAACAGGAGGCTTGCTTCAGTGACTGAGGAAGCCAACGTTCCTCGTCTGCCGCTGCCGGCCTCTGAGCTTGCAGTTTAAGAAACATTGTTACAAATATAGAAGCTAAACAAAACCCCAAAAACCTGCTTTCAGCCAGCCGGGATCTCAGAGCTGGAGTTGAAACAGTGTTTCGATTATAGAACCCAAACAAACCAGATACCTGCTTTCAGCAGCCGAGGCCTCAGAGCTGGAGCCAAGCCTCAGAGCTAAAGCTGGCCCAGAATAAAAAA
>NW_005371764.1:593257-610219 GCF_000412655.1 Myotis brandtii | reverse complement strand
CCCACCCTGAAGGGGGTGTGACCAGCTGGAAACAGCCATCATCCCCTCATCCAGGCTGACCAGGCACCCAAGTTGGACCCCCACCCTGATCCAGGACACCCTTCAGGGCAAACCAGCTGGCCCCCACCTGTGCACCAGGCCTCTATCCTATATAGTAAAAGGGTAATATGCCTCCCAGCACCGGAATCAGTGGAGCTGTGAGGCCTCCCAAACCCGGGATCAGCGGAGCCACGAGACCTCATGCCCCGGGATCAGCAGAGCCGGGAGTCCTCCCAGCACCGGGATCAGCGGAGCAGTGAGGCCTCCTGGCACCGGGATCAGTGGAGCAGTGAGGCCTCACTGCCCCTGTGTCAAGCAAAGCCACGAGGCCTCCCAGCACCGGTATCAGCAGAGCCACGAGGCCTCCCAGCACTGGGATCAGCGGAGCCGCAAGGCCTCCTGGCCCCTGGAGCAGCGTGACAGGGGGCAGAGCCCAAACCCCCTGATCACCCTGCGGCTCTGTGTGTGACAGGGAGCGGGGCCACAACCTCCCTATCCACCCTGCTCTGTTCGTGAAAGGGGGAAGCGCCCCAACCCCCTGATTGCCCCTGCTCTGTGCCTGATAGGGTGGAGCTCCCCAACCCCCTGATCAGCCCTGCTCTGTGTGTGACAGGGTACAGCACCCCATGGGCCCTGCTCTGTGTGTGACGGGGTGGAGCCGCAACCTCCCCATCGGCCCTGCCCTGAGTGTGATGGGGGGAGTGCCCCAACCGCCTGATCCGCCCTGCTCTGTGTGTGACAGGCGGCGGTGCCCCAACTCCCCTATTGGCCCTACTCTATGCATGACAGGGGGAGCTCCCCAACCCCCTGATCGGCCCTGCTCTGTGGGTGACAGGGGGCGGCGCCCCAACCCCCTGATCAGCCCTACTCTGTGTGTGTCAGGGTACAGAGCCCCAACCCCCCTGATGGGCCCTGCTCTGTGCATGACAGGGGGTGGTGCAGCAACCTCCCCATCGACCCTGCCTTGAGTGTGACAGGGGGCAGCGTCCCAACCCCCAAATCCGCCCTGCTCTGAGCCCGACCAGGGGCTGCACCTAGGGATTGGGCCTGCCCTCTGCCACCCAGGAGTGGGCCTAAGCCAGCACGTCGTTATCTCCCGAGGGGTCCCAGACTGTGAGAGGGCACAAGTGAGGCTGAGGGACATACCCCCCCCCTGCCGCCAGTGCACAAATTTTTGTGCACCGGGCCTCTAGTTAGTTATAAGCAGTAATATTGCCTAACAAAACAAAAGGAAGAGAGTAAGAACTAACAAATAATCCACTATCCAAATTTTTACTCCATAATTAGAGAACAATAATAATGATGTTTTTTTGTGTGGTATGGATTGAATGAAAATGATGATACATACATATTTCTATTTTCCATCATAAGTTTTTAATCTAAAAGTAATGGCAGATAAACATTTTAAAATAAACATATGTCTTAAAAATTGAAAAGTTGAATGATCTATTTCTTTGCAAGACATGCATTATGAAAATTCAACACATTAACACATAAAAGATAGTACTTTTTCACGTTAACGCTGAAAAAGTATTTTCTAAATGCCCATATTCTGCTTTTTGTATTGTATTTTTCCCTAAATGAGCATGTTCAAAGTATTTTTATTATTGTGTAGTTTATAACAATCTCAAAATATGTATTTTTACAATAGCATTTCTAAGCATCACTCCTTCCATTATACACTAAATTTTTTACTATGGGAATATAAATTTCTTTTTAAATAAGTATATGCTGTTGCAAATAGAAATAACAATTTTTCTGATAATTTACTTATTGAATTGTTAAAGTGTTTTATTTTCCTACTATAAAAAAGTTCCTTTTTCTGACATTTTTATTTACAGAATATATTTTTCTTGATTTGCATTCTTACTAGTTATGTTCATAAATATCAAGTACTAACCAAGGAAAAATCAGAGAGAAAATATTTTTATTAGTAAAGCTACGTTATCTAACTTATTAGAAAAACATAAGGAAGTTATGGTTTAGAAGTGGATTAAAATTTATTTTTAGCTTTTTAAAGGTTAAAATTAGGTCATTTCTAGGGTACTTTATTAATAATATTTTCATTTTTTAGTGCATTCAAAAAAATCAATCTCAAACAAAAAAGATGTTGAAGTGACAAATACTCTGCCTGCTGTGATCTCTAAACCAAGGAAATCTATCTATAAAGGTAAAAGAATCACTGCTATACAATATATGAAATAAAGCATTATACTGTTTTCATAGTCTCTATTTAATAATCACCTCAAAACTGTGGACCCCTTTCCCAGACAACCAATCTTATGAGCCAAGATATTTTCCCAAACTTTTCTTCAAACTTGTGTGTGTGTTTTCTAGTTATACAATAACTAGAGGCCCGGTGCACAAAATCAGTGCACTGAAGGGAGGGTGCAGCTCAGCCTGGTCTGTGCCCTCTCGCAATCCAGAAGCCCTTGGAGGATGTCTGACTGATGGCTTAGGCCCACTCCATAAGCCAGCAGTCGGACATCCTTAGTGCTGCTGTAGAGGTGGGAGAGGCTCCCACCACCACGGCTGTACTTGCCAGCTGGGAGCCCGGCTTCTGGCTGAGTGGCACTCCCCGTGTGGCAGCGCACTGACCACCAAGGGGCAGGTCCTGCATTAAGTGTCTGCTCCTTGCTGGTCAGTGCACATCATAGTGACCGGTCATTCCGCCGTTCGATCGATTTGCATATTAGCCTTTTATTATAGAGGATAGGATCATATGCATGGATCCTCCTTGCCTCTGATCCAGGTATATGGATATAGATTTTTTTTTTATCTTTCACACCTTTAAATTATTGCGTAATATTTTTTTTCTTTATTGATGAAGGTATTACATATGTGTCCTTATTGCCCCATTGCCCCCCCTCCATCCCTCCACTCATTCCCTCACCCCCTGGTGTCTGTGTCCATTGGTTAGGCTTATATGCATGCATACAAGTCCTTTGGTTGATCTCTCCCCCTTACCCCACCGTCCCCTAACTTCCCTCTGAGGTTTGATGGTCGGATCAGTGCTTCTCTGTCTCTGGATCTATTTTTGTTCATCAGTTTATGTTGTTCATTATATTCCACAAATGAGTGAGATCATGTGATATTTATCTTTCTCTGACTGGCTTATTCCACTTAGCATAATGCTCTCCAGTTCCATCCATGCTGTTGCAAGTGGTAAGAATTCCTTCTTTTTTACAGCAGCATAGTATTCCATTGTGTAGATGTACCACAGTTTTCTAATCCATTCATCTGCTGATGGGCACTTAGGCTGTTTCCAAATTTTAGCTATGGTGAATTGTGCTGCTATGAACATAGGGGTGCATATATCCTTTCTGATTGGTGTTTCTGGCTTCTTGGGATATATTCCTAGAAGTGGGATCACTGGGTCAAATGGGAGTTCCATTTTTAGTTTTTTGAGGAAACTCCATACTGTTCTCCACAGTGGCTGCACCAGTCTGCATTCCCACCGGCAGTGCACGAGAGATCCTTTTTCTCCGCATCCTCACCAGCAGTTATCGTTTTTTGATTTGTTGATGATAGCCATTCTGACAGGTGTGAGATGGTACTGCATTGTCTTTTTGATTTGCATCTCTCGGATGATTAGTGACCTTGAGCATGTTTTCATGTCTCTTGGCCTTCCTTATGTCTTCTTTCGTAAAGTATCTATTGAGGTCCTTTGCCCATTTTTTGATTGGATTGTTTATCTTCCTTTTATTAAGTTGTATAAGTTCTCTGTAAATGTTGGAGATTAAACCCTATTGGTGATAACATTGGCAAGTATGTTCTCCCATGCAGGGCTTTCTTGTTGTTTTATTGATAGTTTCTTTTGCTGTGCAAAAGCTTTTTATTTTGATGTAGTCCCATTTGTTTATTGTCTCTTCAGTTTCCATTGCCCTAGAGCTGTATTGGTGAAGAAATTGCTTCAGCATATGTCTGAGATTTTGCTGCCTGTTGATTCCTCTAAGACTTTTATGGTTTCCTATCTAATGTTTAAGTCCTTTATCCATTTTGAGTTTATTTTTGTGTATGGTGTAAGTTGGTGGTCTAGTTTCATTGTTTTGCATTTATCTGTCCAATTTTCCCAATACCATTTATTGAAGAGACTGTCTTGACTCCATTGTATGGTCTTGCCTCCTTTATCAAATATTAATTGAGCTTAGTGGTTTAGGTTGATTTCTGGGTTCTCTATTCTATTCCATTGATCTGTATGTCTGTTCTTGTGCCAGTACCAGGCAGTTTTGAGAAGAGCGGCTTTGTAATACAGCTTGATATCTGGTATTGAGATCCCACCTACTTTGTTCTTCTTTCTCAGGATTGCTGCAGCTATTTGGGTGCATAATATTTTACAATATGAATGTGCTATTCAACCATTTCTCTATTGAATGATATTTACAATTTTTACCAATTTTGTTTTACTCAAAGGCCAGTTTTGCTTAGTGATTAGAACATTGGCCCTCAGACCAAATGGTCATGGGTTCGATTCCCAGTGAATGGCACATACCTTGGTTGCAGGCTAGATCCAACCTAGTCTGGTGCTTGTGGGAGGCAACTAATCAATGTGTCTCTCTCACATCAATGTTTCTCTCTCTCTCTCTCCCCCCCCCCCCTCCTCCCTCCCTACATTCTCTCTTTAAAAAAAATCAATGGAACATGTATCCTCTGGTGAGAATTTTTTTAAAATTAGTTTTACTACTACAAGCAATGGCGCAATAAATATCATTGTGTCTATATATTTATACTGTGGTAATTGTATTTCTATAGGCCATGTAAACTGGAATTGCTGTATTAAAGGGTATATATGTCTTTATTTTAATATATACATATTGACAAATTACTTTCTAAATGACTTTAGTTAATAATTCTCCTAGCAAATTCATGAAAGGTTTGTTTCCCAACATATTACCCAGCACTAGACTTTTTATAGAATGGCAAACAATATTGTTAAGGTGTATTGCGCTACAGATTTCATGCAATTTCTATCAAAATCTCACTGACATTTTTTGAAGAAATAGAAATATCCATTTTAAAATTCATATGGAATCTTAAGGGCACTTCATAATTTCAAAGCTTACTTCAAAGCTACCATAATCAAAACAGTGTGGTAATGACATAAAGACAAATATATAATCAAGGAAATAGAATAGAGGACTCAAAAAGAAACCCTCACATATATACTGAAATAATTTTTGACAAGAATGCCAAGACTATTCAATGGGAAAAGGAGAATTGTTGCAATGTATCGTGCTGAGAAAAGTAGATATCCACAAGCAAAAGAGTGAAATTGGACCCTTATCTTACACCATATGCAAAAATTAGCTTAAAATAGATTAAAGACCTAAAAATAAGTGCTAAGCTATAAAACTCTTAGAAGAAAATATATGACAATGTTTTCTTTTCTTTTTTATTTTTTCTTAAATTAAGTTTTATTGGAGTGACATTAGTCATCATGGACATAAAGGTTTCATGTGTGGATTACTAAGTTACAAAATCTGTATATAGGACCATGTGCCCACCACCCAAAGTCAAATCTTCACCTGTCACCTCATATTAGGAACCCTCTCCCCACCTTCCTCCCTTCAGCAACCAGCACACTGCTGTTTGTGTTCAGAAGTTTCAGTTTTATATTCCACATATGAGTGAAATCATATAGTTCTTAGCTTTATCTATCTGACTTATTTCACTTCGTATAATGTTTTCAAGGTCCATTCATGTTATTGTAAATGATGCTATTTCATCCTTTCTTATGACCATGTAGTACTCCATCGTGTGTGTATATATACCACATCTTGTTTATCCAATCCTCTATCGCAGGGCACTTTGGCTGTTTCCAAGTTTTGGCCACCATGAATAATGCTGCAATATTTTCTTGAATATGACATCAAAGACACAGTCAAGCAAAGAAGAAATAGGCAAATTTCATCAAAATTTAAAAATTGTTTAACAAAGGACAATATTAATAAAGTAAAAGGCCAACCACAGAATGGGAGAAAATATTTATAAATCACATATATGATCAGCTAATGTCCAGAATATAGACAGAACCTCTAAAACTCAATGAAACAAAATACTTGATTAAAAAAAAAATGAGCAAAGAACTTTAATAGACATGTATTTCTCCAAAGAAGATATACAAATAGCCATAGGCACATGAAAATATGGTAAACATTTCTATTCATTAAGGAAATGCAAATAAGAAGCACAATAAGATATCACTTCACACCCAACAGGATGGCTGTCACTGAAAATAAAAAAGCAAAGAGAGGAAGTGTTGGGTAAGATGTGAAGAAATTAGCACTTTTGTGCACTACTGATGGGGGTGTGAAATGGTACAGCTGTAATGAAAAAACAGTATGGTGATTCCTCAAAATATTAAAAATAGCATTACCATATGATTCAAATATTCCACTCCAGATATATGCCCAAAAGAATAAAAAGCCGAGACATGAACAGATATTTTATGACAGCCAAAAGATAGAAGGAATCTAAGTGTCCAACAGTGCTAAATGGATTTTTTAAGCTACTATGAAAAATTAGTCTCCTTATTTATTTTTGGTCTGCTAAGATTTTCCATTTCTTCATGATTCAGTTTAGTTAGGTTGGATGTTTCTAGGAATTTATTCATTTAATCTGACTTACCTAATTTATTGGTATGTAATTATTGGTAGCTTTATTATCCTTTGAATTTCTGTGGTATCAGTAGTATTGTCTTTCTCTTTTGTTTAGAATTTTTTTAATTTGAGTCATCTATTGTTTTTCTTAGTCTACCTCAAGTTGGTCAATTTTATTTTTTTAAAAACCAAGTCTTAGTTTTATTGATTTTTTTCTATTGTTTTGCTAGTCTTCTTTTTTTCAATTCTGCTCTCATCTGTATTATTAAAGTCCTTCTGCTAACTTTAGGCTTAATTTCTTGTTTCTTTTTTAGTTTCTTGGAATGTAAAATTAGGATGTTTATTTGAGAGCTTTCTTGTTTCTTGATCTAGTCATTTGTCACTAAAACCAGGAGTGCTCTTGCTGTATCTCATAAGTTTTGGTATATTATGTTTCCATTTTTTGGGTACTATTAGATTTTTAAATTTCCCTTTGATTTTTTTCTTTCACCCATTGGTATGTTGTTTAATTTTCAAATATTTGTGACTTCCCAGCTTTCCTCCTGATTTTTGGTTTCATGAAATTTTGGTCAGAAAATAATATTTGATATAATTTCAATCTTCTTAAATTCTTAAGACTTGTTTTGTCACTTAATATATGCTCTAATTTGTAGAGTGTTCCATGTGCACTTGGAATAATGAAAATACCTCTAGGAAGAGCTATTTCCAAAATATCAGCACATCCAAATCTAAGAAGAATGGGGGTGATACTTTTTTGTTGTTGCTTTGAGTGCTCTGCATGTGTCTGTTAAAACTATATGGGCTAAAGTGTAGTTCAAGTCTATTATTTACTAACTAGAAGCCCTGTGCATGAATTTTTTTTTTGGGGGGGGGGTTGTCCCTCAGCCCACCCTGTACCCTCTCCAATCTGGGACCCCTCGGGGGATGTCAACATCCCTCTCACAATCCAAGACTGCTGGCTCCCAACTGATCGCCTGCCTGCCTGCCTGATTGCCCCTAACCGCTTCTACCTGCCAGCCTGATCGACACCTAACTTCTCCCCTGCCAGCCCGATTGCCCCCAACTGCCCTCCCCTGCTGGCCTGGTCACCCCCAACTGCCCTCCCCTGCTGGCCTGGTCACCCCCAACTGCCCTCCCCTGCTGGCCTGGTCACCCCCAACTGCCCTCCCCTGCTGGCCTGGTCACCCCCAACTGCCCTCCCCTGCTGGCCTGGTCACCCCCAACTGCCCTCCCCTGCTGGCCTGGTCACCCCCAACTGCCCTCCCCTGCTGGCCTGGTCACCCCCAACTGCCCTCCCCTGCTGGCCTGGTCACCCCCAACTGCCCTCCCCTGCTGGCCTGGTCACCCCCAACTGCCCTCCCCTGCTGGCCTGGTCACCCCCAACTGCCCTCCCCTGCTGGCCTGGTCACCCCCAACTGCCCTCCCCTGCTGGCCTGGTCACCCCCAACTGCCCTCCCCTGCTGGCCTGTCTCTCCTAACTGCCCTCCCCTGCTGGCCTGGTCACCCCCAACTGCCCTCCCCGCCAGCCCGATTGCCCCCAACTGCCCTCCCCTGCTGGCCTGGTCACCCCCAACTGCCCTCCCCTGCTGGCCTGTCTCTCCTAACTGCCCTCCCCTGCTGGCCTGGTCTCTCCTAACTGCCCTCCCCTGCCGGCCCTCTTGTGGCGGCCATCTGTGACCACATGGGGGTGGCCATCTTGTGCGAGGGCATGACAGTCAATTTGTATATTACCTCTTTATTATATAGGATTAATTTTATTTCTAAATAGTCTATCCTTGAGGGTTTATTATTAAAGTCCTCCAGTATTATTGCTTTACTGTCTATTTTAACCTCCATGTTTGTTAATAACTGTTCAATATATTTAGGTACTTCAATATTGGGTATGTATATATTTATGATTGTTATATCCTCTTAATGAATTGACCTCTTTATCATTATATGATTACTTTAATTCTCTTGATCATTTTAAGCCAAAAGTCTATTTTGTCTGATGTAAATATAGCTACTCTTGCTCTCTTTGGCTTTCATTTGCATTAATACCTTTTCCATACATTTATCCTATGAGTGCCCTGAAAGCTTAACTGAGTTTCTTGAAGTCAGAGTCTTGGTTTTTTTTATTTTATCCTTTCAACCATTTCATGTCACTTAATTGGTAATTTTAAACCATTTACAAATTTAGAGTAATTATTAATAGATAAGGATTTACTAACACCATTTTACTTTCTGAATTTTTTATAGTTCCCTTTTTTCTCTCTTGCTATCCTTTGTGCATTTATTTTTTGCAGGTTTTTGTAGTGATATGCTTTTATTATTTTCTCTTTATCATTTCTGTATTTATTATTGTTTTTTGCTTTGTGATTATCATAAGGCTTTTATAATACATCTTATAGTTATAACAGTCTAATTTAAACTGATAACTTAAATTCCATAAAGAAGTTCTACACATTTGCTTGCTTCCAATTTATTTTGTTGATGTCTCAATTTACATCTTTTGTATAGTATCCATTAACATAATATTATAGCTATAGTTATTTTAAATATTTCTGCTTTTTAACATGCTAGAGCAGTGATGGCAAACCTTTTGAGCTCGGCGTGTCAGCATTTTGAAAAACCCTAACTTAACTCTGGTGCCGTGTCACATATAGAAATTTTTTGATATTTGCAACTGTAGTAAAACAAAGACTTATATTTTTGATATTTATTTTATATATTTAAATGCCATTTAACAAAGAAAAATCAACCAAAAAAATGAGTTCGCGTGTCAACTCTGACACATGTGTCATAGGTTCGCCATCACGGTGCTAGAGTCAATGTGATTTACAAATCACTATTTAGAGTGTTTTGAATTTGACTATATACTAATCTTATCAATAGACTAGAGGCCTGGTGCTCAAATTCATGCACCAGTGGGGTCCCTTGGCCTGGCCTGAGGAATCAGGCCAAAACCAGCTTTCCAACATCCCCAAGGTGTCCCGGATTGTGCGAGGGCAGAGGCCAGGCTGAGGGATCCCACCCATGCACGATCAGGGCTGGAAAGGGACCATGGGAGGGCTCCAGGGCATCTTGCTCAGTCCCAATTGGCCGGACCCCAGCAGCAAGCTAACCTACCAGTCAGAGCGTCTGCCCCCTGGTGGTCAGTGAACGTCATAGTAAGCGGTTGAGCGGCCTTAGCATATCATTAGCATATTATGCTTTGATTGATTGAACGGACAATGGGACGACCAGACACTTAGCATATTAGGCTTTTATTATATACTAGAGGCCTGATGCACAAAATTCATACAAGAGTAGGCCTACCTTCCCCCAGCTGCTGGCACCAGCTTTCCTCTGGCACCCGGGACCCGGGCTTCCCTCCAGCTGCCGGCAGTCACCCTGGACCCAAGCTTCCCTCTGGCCGCAGGCAAGCACCTGGGACCCGGGCTTCCCTCGCAGCCCCGGCTTCATCTGGAAGGTCTTCCGAAGGACATCTGAAAGGACATCTGGTCTAATTAGCATATTAAGCTTTTATTATTATAGAGGATTTTATACTTTCCTTTTTGTCATGTTTCAGCTTGAGAAACACCCTTCAGCATTTCTGTAAGGCTGTTCTAGGGGTGATAAATTTCCCCACTCAAAGGTGGCTGTGAGGTCACTGACTGGCAGGGTTACATTATCTATGGTTCTTGGGAGGACACAGCAGTATATTCTCCATACAGTTCCATCAGCTGAAGTCAATGTTGGGGAACACTGGGGGAGTCTCCTGTGGCCAAGACTGTAAAGGTCCTGTAGGTGGCAGTAGCAACTAAGGCTGTTAGGGTTCTTGGAGATAAAGGCTGCTGTGGTTCTCTTCTTCTCTTTTTTTTGCCCATAGGAGGAAGTTCTAGCTGAGGAAATCCTCCTGGTGACAGGTCTGGTGTGCTAGCACTCAGATTAGCAATAGAGACAATCCTGGGATCGGGTACACATGGAACTATCACAATGCTTGGGTCCTGGGACAAAGGTACACTTGCTGTGGCAGTGGCACTAGTGTCTGAGGTATGGGCATATGCTAATTTCCAGTGGAACTAAAGTCTAGGTCTCTGGAGTTTGCTGCAGTGACTGTGGGAGGGAATTGGAGGGAACATAGTAGCCACCTGGACTCTGGGATGACAGGGTGCAGAGGTGGCTTGGGCTCAGGGAGCAGGATGCAGTATCATCATGGTCTGGGAATGGTAAGTCGAAGTCTGAACTCTGGCTTGAGGGATCAGTCACAGAGAACAACAGTATATCCAGGGGATGGTCTGTTAAAGCTAAGTGTCAGGACACACAGGATGGAGTATAGAGCAGCAGCAACTTGGTCTAGTGATGGCAAGTCAAAGACACAACCTAGGACCTGGGGCAGTGGCAACTCCTCTAGTCCCATAGATGATAAGATGCTGTGGCTTCCAAATCTCAGAAAATGTGGTGCAGCAGCTACTGGTGACCCTGAGGACAGGTCTCATCACAGCCACAACTCCAGCCCTGAATAGATAGGGGGCTTGAGGGCAGTCCAGGCAGCTCCATCAGCTAGGACAGTGGTTCTCAATCTTCCTAATGCTGTGACCCTTTAATACAGTTCCTCATGTTGTGGTGACCCCCAACCATAAAATTATTTTCGTTGCTACTTCATAACTGTAATTTTGCTACTGTTATGAATCGTAATGTAAATATCTGATATGCAGGATGTATTTTCATTGTTACAAATTGAACATAATTAAAGCATAGTGATTAATCACAAAAACAATATGTAATTATATATGTGTTTTCTGATGGTCTTAGGCAACCCCTGTGAAAGGGTCGTTCAACCCACAAAGGGGTTGCGACCCACAGGTTGAGAACCGCTGAGCTAGGATCAGCATTGGTGAATACGCTAGGAGTCCTCCATAGCAAAGGCTGCAAACATCCATGGCAGTGAGGGATACTGTGGTTCTCTTGCTATCCTTTTTCCTCTGGGGTAAAAACTCTCCCAGGAATTCCTTCCTGGCTGCCCTGGACTGGATGATAAGGTGACTCAGGCAAAATGCTCCCTATGCTTTTTTATGCAGCCATTTTTAGTTTTTGAGCTCCTCAGGATTTCTGCTGCTTTTCTTTGTAGGGCAGAAATAGCTCTCCTAGAGCTATTTTCATTGTTTACTCATTGTTTTTGTTGGGGAGACTAGCACTGGGACCTCCTGACCCTCCATCTTGCTGATGTCACCTTTATTATTATTTATTCAAGAAAACATGATTTTTCCTGTTCATTAATTATTAAAGCATAGTAATATATCTTCCGATTCATATCAGCACATCCAAATCAACTTAATTCTTTTTAAGACCTTTATAGTTAAGCATACTATAGTATATTTAGCTGGACCTCTGTTAAATGGGTTCTTTCCAGTTTTCTCTTTTTTAATAAAAAACAATCCTATATAATTAAACCCTAATATGCAAATCCACCGAATGGCAGAACAACCAGTGGACCAACCGGTCACTATGATGTGCACTGACCACCAGGGGACAGACACTCTGCGTTGAGTGTCTGCCCCCTGAGAGGGAGATGACCGGCAGTGGCGATCAAGGGGCGGAGCCGGCCAGCAGGCAGCGCCAGGCCACCAGCCAAGGCCACCCCCCAATTGCCCTGCCTGCCAGTCACCCCATAGATGGCCCTGATCGCTTGCCAGGCCTAGAGACCCTACCCTATATATTGGGAACAGTCTCTTAGATTTAAAAATTAAAACCTGGCACGGCTCCTCTAACACTGAAAAAACAGGATGATGCAGCAATGACATGCATGGACTCTGGCTTGCACATTTTGTGGTCAGCCCTGATTCTGACACTTATAACTGTGTGACAAAGCCAATTACTTAACTGCTCTCTCCTTCAGTTTTCCCACCCATAAGTTGGGGAAAATGGTACTACTGCCTCAGAAGGATCATGTAATGTACTGCTTTTTATAATCAGGGCAAAAAAATGTAGTTTCCCATACAACAGCAAGGTGCCTTTCACCTGTATGAAAAGTATGCTCAATGGTACATGCAGTGTCCCAGATTGCGAGAGGGATGTCTGACTGCCGGTTTAGGCCAGATTGCAAGAGGATACAGGCCAGACTGAGGGACACCCCCCACCGCACAAATTTTGTGCACCAGGCATCTAGTCCAGTGGTCAGTAAACTGCGGCCCCTTGAGTGTAGCTCTTCCACAAAATAGCACGTGTGGGTGAGCACGTACAGTGCGATTGAAACTTCGTGGCCACACTCAAGGGGCCAAAGAGCCGCATGTGGCTCATGAGCCGAAATTTGCTGACCACTGATCTAGTCTATATGCAAAGTGTCCCCTCCGAGTTCTACCAGGAGACCGGGAGTTCGATCACTCACTATGACGTGTGCTGACCACCAGGGGTCAGCATAGAAAGAAGGAATGCCCCAGCCAGCAGTCGGCAACAGGAGAAGGCCGCAAGGCCCTGGCCAGCAACTGGCAGCTGAGGAAGGAAGGCCCTGGCAGGCAGTCGGAAGGCCCCGATCGGTCCTGATCACTGGACAGGCCTAGGGACCCTACCTGTGCACAAATTTCATGCACCAGGCCTCTAGTGTTGCAATGAAGATCATTGGAATAAATAGATATTTTATAATCCAGTCTTGGTTTCCATTAATTCAAAATTAGTCTTCTACATAAAGGAATTGCTGCTCTTTTCTCCCTGGCACTAATTTCTTTTGATCTCTTTCATTACAGTTCATAAATTGGCCTCTCATTTAAAACTGTCTTTTTGAAGAATCATATATATATTAAGTATACACATTTTATGTATTCAGTTCACAAATTGGCCTTTCAGTTAAAACTGACTGGTGTTTTTGAAGAACCATAGTATATTAAGCATACACATGTTATGTATTCCAAAAAACAATATTGCAGTGAACTTGAACTTTTAAAATTTCTCTATTCTATAAATGCTTCTCAAAGTTTGACTGCTGGATTAGCAGCCTGTGCATTAACTGGAAAGTTATTAGAAAAACAAATTATTGGACCCTGCTGCAGACTTGCTGAATCAGAAGCTGTGAGGTTTGAGTTAAGCAATCCATTTTAACAAATCCTCTGGGTAATTCTGATGCAGGCTAAAATTAAAGAACCATTATCTAATCTAATAAAAGAGGAACATGAAATTGCCCCCCCCCCTGCTATCCCCAAAGCCACACCCACCAGCCAATCAGAGCGACTAGATGCAAATTAACCCAACCAAGATGGCAGCCAGCAGCCACGGAACTGGAGCAAGCAGGAGGCTTAGTTGCCCAGTCGATGGAGGAAGCCAAGCTTCCCACCTGCCCTGGCTGGCTGTGGCCTCCGCTCAAGGCAGCAAAGTTTCAATTATAGAAGATAAATAAATCCCAGACACCTGCTTCCAGCCAGCCTCCACTGGGAGCTTGGGTGGCTGAGGGCCATGGCCAGCCTGCAAACAGCCATCATCCCCTCACCCAAAATGGCCACACCCTCATGGGGTGAGGGTCTCTGCTGGGGGGCTTGGCCAGCTTGCAAACAGCCATCAGCCACTCACCCAGACTGGCCAGGCACCCCAGCAGGATCCCTCACACTGAAGGGGGTGTGGCCAGCCTGCAAACAGCCATCAGTCCCTCACCCAGGCTGGCCAGGCACTCCAGCAGGGACCCCAACCCTGAAGGGGGTGTGGCCAGTCTGAAAACACCCCTCAGCCCCTCACCTAGGCTGGCCAGGCACCCCAGCGGGACCCTCACCCTGATCCGGGACACCCTTCAGGGCAAACCAGCCAGCCCCCACCCATGCACTAGGCCTCTGTCCTACATAATAAAAGGGTAATATTCAAATTGACCCTAACAGCAAACTGGGAATGACTGGTTACTATGACACACACTGACCACCAGGGAGCCAACGCTCAATGCAGAAGCTGCCCCCTGGTGGTCAGTGTGCTCCCACAGGGGGAGCTCTGCTCAGCCACTAGCCAGGCTGATGGCTGCCAGTACAGCGGTGGTGGTGGGAGCCTCTCCCACCTCCTCAGCAGTGCTAAGAATATCCGACTGCCGCTTAGGCCTGCTCCCCGCTGGCAAGTGGACATCCCCTGAGGGCTCTTGGGCTGCCAAAGGGATGTCTGACTGCCAGCTTAGGCCCAATCCCCCAGGGAGTGGGCCTAAGCCAGCAGGTGGTCATCTCCCAAGGGGTCCCAGACTGCAAGAAGGTACAGGCCGGGCTGAGGGACCCCCCCAACTGCACAAATTTTTGTGCACCGAGCCTCTAGTATTATATATTCTGCTCCAAGTTAAGTATGTCCTGATATAATTTCTATAGAAACATAGGTAGTTATTAAATACTACAGGCCCGATGCATGAAATTCATGCAACAGTAGGCCTTCCTTTCCCCAGCTGCCAGCACTGGGTTCTCTCTGGCACCCGGGACCCGGGCTTCCCTCGCAGCCCCAGATTTGTCCAGAACGTCGTCCAGAAGGACGTCCAGTCTAATTAGCATGTTATGCTTTTATTATTATAGATATGTACTGCTTTTCCATTTCCAATGTTACTATTATTAGCATGTAATGATATTCTGTTTTCCATGATATGCTATGTAATAAAAATTACATCAACTATAATGAAATTAAGTAAAGCATTTTTTAAAATCATATAACTTTTCTTTAAGTGCCACATACCACTGCTAGAAAACCTTCAACCTACTCTTGAGAATTAAAAGCATTCTGAGCAAGCTAAGCAACATATGCAAATCAATGAAGACAACAATGAAAAGTGCAAGTATGGAAGCCTTATGAAAATAACACTGATTTAAGTGGATGATGCTTACTGAGCAACAGTGAAAAATACCCTGAATAAACAGGATAAACTCAGATTATGAGGATCTTAATCTGCAACAGGTGAGTTTGAATATTTATATTGCTTTCCCTTTTTTCTTTTAAAAAATTACAGCTATCTTTTAAATCACATATGATGAAAATATTAACCCTATTGAAAATATTAATGTTTGAACATTGCACAACCAATTTCAAAAAGGAAAGGAAGAAAACACAATGCCTCATAACTATAACCTGATTGAAATGTGCTAGAGCGTATTCTGTAGAATTTGTAATGGCACAAATACAAGTGCTAAGATTTTAAAGACATGATTTTTGTCAATCAATATTAATGGCATTAAAATATTATTTTAAGTCACATTTTTATTGTGGCCTGGACAGCTTAATATTATTGAATGAGATTATCTTAAAAGCAATCTGGATTATCACTGACATAGGTATTTAATTTTATATAACATCTTTTTGTACCTGGAATCTATACTAATAAAAGCCTAGGTGGTCATCGTGCCCTCGCGCGAAGCCCTCACGTCATCACAAGATGGTCACCACAGATGGTCGCCACAAGATGGCCATCCTCATGTCATCACAAGATTACCGCCACAAGATGGCCAGCAGGGGAGGGCAGTTGGGGATGATCAGGCCAGCAGGGGAACAGTTAGGCGTCATTAGGCCAGCAGCGGAGCCGTTAGAGTGTGATCAGGCTGGCAGGCTAAAGCAGTTAGGGGCAATCAGGCAGGCAGGCAGGCGAGCAGTTAGGAGCCAGTGGTCCCAAATTGTGAGAGGAATGTCCAACTGCCAGTTTAGGCCCAATCCTGCATCAGGCCTAAACCGGCAGTCGGACATCCCCCGAGGGGTCCCAGATTGGAGAGGGTGCAGGCCACGCTGAGGGACAACCCCCCCTCCATGCACGAATTTTATGCACCGGGCCTCTAGTGTAAGTATATTTCTCCAGCATGGATTAGATCAATGAATAATAATATTAATCTAAATATTTTGGAGATCTATCTTTTGTCAAAATTAATATGAAAATTGGGTTTTGATAGAAACAATATAAAGTAATATAAAATTAATGAAATAATGGCTATACTCTAAAATCTCTCATTGTAAAGCTATAATTTACATTTTCTATAATAGTAAAAATGTACAACTTATACAGTAAGAAACCATGAATTGAGCATAAAGTATCAGTCAATAGAAAATAAATGGAGTAAATCTTTACTAATGACTAATTATCTATTCTCTGAAACTGAAAGATACCAAAGGTAATATGAAGATGAAATGTATGAATAATTCTTTTGAGGGTTTTGAAGGCATATATGCAGAAATGAATAGGAAAATAGTTCTTGCAGCTTGCCAATTGGGTTGTGAGCAAGTAAATTTTATGTTATTCTCCAGAATTATTTTTCCAAGGTTTAATTAAGCATAACAGCATTCCCCCATGTCTAGAATTTGCTGAGATTATCTAAATGAAATCCAATCCAGCTTCTCAGTTTGCTGCCATGTACTACTACACAGATAATAGTGCCAT
>NW_005371764.1:592394-593174 GCF_000412655.1 Myotis brandtii | reverse complement strand
ATATATTAAGCATGTGATCTTTTAATTAAATGAGCTAATATATGTGCTAAATCAGTGCTTCTGAAGCCTGTCTACAAAATAGGATTCACTTGAAGTGCTTTTAAAAAACACGACTTCTCTGCCTCCATACCCAGATCAATTAAACCAAATTCTCTATAGATTATTCAAATATGCATCCAGAGTTAAGAACCATAATGCTTATTATTTAACTAGAGGCCTGGTGCACAAAATTCGTGCACTGGGATGGGGGGTGAGTCCCTAAGCCCAGCCTGCACCCTCTCCAATCTGGGACCCCTCAGGGGATGTCCGACTGCTGGTTTAGGTCCAATCTCTGTGGTCCAACCAGGCCTAAACAGACAGTCGGACTTCCCTCTCACAATCCGGGACTGCTGGCTCCCAACCGCTCACTTGCCTGCCTGCCTGATTGCCCCTAACTGCTTCTGCCTGACAGCCTGATCACCCCCTAACCACTCCCCTGCCAGCCTGATCGATGCCTAACTGCTCCCCTGCCAGCCCAATCACCCCGAACTTCCCTCCCCTATCGGCCCAGTCGCCCCCAACTGGCCTCCCCTGCCAGTCCGGTCCTCCCCAAATTCCCTCTCCCACTGTCCCGGTCACCCCTAACTACCGTCTCCTGCTGGAGTGGTCTCCCCTAACTGCCCGCCCCTGCATGCCTGGTCCCCCCAAACTACCCTCCCCTGCTGGCCTGGTTGCCCCTAACTGCCCTCCCCTGCTGGCCTGATCAACAACTGCCCCCTCCCCTGCTGGCCTGGTTGCCCC
>NW_005371764.1:590542-591889 GCF_000412655.1 Myotis brandtii | reverse complement strand
GTGTGTGTGTGTCCACTGGGGGCCTGCTCCCAGCCGCACCATGGAGGCTCGGAGCAGGCACCCCGTGTGTGTGTGTGTCCACTGGGGGCCTGCTTCCAGCCACACCATGGAGGCTCAGAGCAGGAACCCCGTGTGTGTGTGTGTCCGCTGGGAGCCTGCCCTCAGCCACGTCGGAGCCTTAGAGCAGTCACCCCATGTGTGTGTGTGTGTGTGTGTGTGTGTCCACTGGGGGCCTGCCCCCAGCCACACCACAGAGGCTTGGAGCAGGCACCACTCTGTGTTGATCTCTCAAGCTCCTGGCCGTGCCTGTGTGTTGTTCTCTCCCTTGAGCAGCAACCAGGGCAGGAAGCTTGGCTTCCTCCATAGCCGGGGGCAACCCAAGCCTCCAGCTCTGTGGCTGCCGCTCAAGGAGTGGCTGGGGGCCTGGGTCGCCAGGAGCAACCCAGGCTTCCAGCCCGCCCTGGCCGCTGCTCAAGAGAGAGAACAACACACAATAGGCCTTCCTTCCCCTGGCTGCTGGCACCGGTTTTCCTCCAGCACCCGGGACCCAGGCCTTTGGTTCGGCTGCAGCTGAGAAGCCAAGCCTCTTCAGTCTTAGGTCTTTAGTCTTCAGTCTTCAGTCTTCGGTCTTCACTCCGGCCAGAGCCTTCAGTCTCCACTCTGCGCCTGTGTATGCAAATTAACCGCCATCTTTGTTGGGTTAATTTGCATACTCATCCATTGTCTGGTGGGCATAGCAGAGTGACACCAATTTGCATCTTTCTCTTTTATTAGTGTAGATGATATAAGAGAAATCAATAGTCAAGCCCATATACAAATGGTTACAACTAATTTTTAAATCTAGATTTTTTTTGTAGAATGCATTGTAAAAAATAAAAAAGGGGTTATTTTTAGTTAAAAGAAAATGGTTGGGGTGAGAAAAATATTTTTAAAAACAATCCGTAGTTTAATACTGTAAGAATGGATATTGAGAAAAATGCAGTAGAAAAGAATAAAACTCAAAAAGGAGGAAGTATTCTTTTTTCTTTCTGCTGCTCTGATTATGTGTTTTCTGCTACCTTGTCTACCAAGTTTCTAATTTAGTTCTCTGCTTCATCTAATCTGCTGCTAATTTCTTCTAGTGTATTCTTCATTTCAGTTATTATATCCTTCTTTTCTGTTTTTTTTAATCATTTCTTTTTTTATTTAAATAATTTTTATTTCTTGAAGTATTACAAAGAGTATTACATATGTCTCATTCCCCCCCCCCCTGACATTCCCCCGGCCTCCCTTACCCCCCAGTGTCTTGTGTCCATTGGTTATTCTTATATGCATGCATACAAGTCCTTCAGTTGATCTCTTACCCCC
>NW_005371764.1:579069-590028 GCF_000412655.1 Myotis brandtii | reverse complement strand
TCACCGGGGCCGTTTCAACCTCACCGGGTTTGTCCCGACCTCACTGGGGCCGTTTCAACCTCATTGGGGCCGATTCAACCTCACCGGGGCCATCCCGACATCACCGGGGCCGTTTCAACCTCACCGGGTTTGTCCCGACCTCACCGGGGCCGTTTCAACCTCACTAGGGCTGTCCCGACCTCACTGGGGCTTCATCGGCCTCACCGGGGCCGTCCCAACCTCATCGGGGCCGTTCCAGCCTCACCGGGGAAACACGAAGTTTGGCCCTCTGTCCCCTGCCGGGCAGCTCCCCACCAGACAAAATCTCCAGGCGTTCCCGGTGGCTGAACATCCAGCACGCCTGCTCGGACTTCGCCCTCCACCAAGTGCACAGACTGCCCGTCTGGCGTCCCCCAGCATCCCACTCGAGACTGGAACCGGTAGGCGTGCTTGTGCGCCTGCTGGTACAGTGGTTCCACATCGCCGGCCCAGCCGGGCCCGGCCCCAGCCTGCCCCGAACCCGACTCTGCTCCCAGATGCAAGGAGCCGAAATCTGCAGCCTGCTGGGTTGGGCTCTGTACTTGGTGCCTCTGCACATCCTACTCAGTCTCAATGCTCTTCTTTCTTTCCTTCCAGTTGTAGAGCTTCCACTGGGCCAGCTTTTCCATGGTTCTGTATGATAGCTGTTTGTCCTGTAGTTGGTAGTTTCGATGTTGTTGTGGGAGGCAGCACGCACAGGTCTCTTCCTTACGCCGCCATCTTGGTTCTCCTGGGTCTGCTTCTTGAGTGTGTCTCCCATGGGTTCGAGCAGTTGAAGTCCGCAATTTGTTGGGTTAGGCTGCAAAAGCGCAGGTGGGTCTTTTTGTGCACCTGGCACAGCTTGGATGGGGATGTAAATTGATTAAGGCTGGGTCTCAGGGAGTTGCCAGGGTGGAGTAGATAGCAATGGTGGCGTCTCTGCGGCCCCTCACCTCTCTGGGACACCGGGGCTTCGCGTCCCCCAGTGCCAGCGAGCAGCTGTGCAACAGAGCCTCCCTCGCTTTCTGACGGCTGCAAGGCCATGCCGTCTCTCCCCGTGGGATTTGGGGCCTCAGAGACCCGCCCTGAGCAAGCCCAGAGGATTCGAGGGTTCATAACCGCTTCTGATTGAAAAAAAACCATGCATCCAGTTGCAGCCCGCCTGGCCCGTGACTGTGTACCTCTGTTGTTGGTGCCTCTGTAGCTCCTACTCAGTCTCACTGCACTTCTTTCTTTCCTTCCAGTTGTAGAACTCCCACTGGGCCAACTTCCCCATGGTTCTGAATGGTGGTTGTTTGTCTTATAGTTGGTAGTTTCAATGATGTTGTGGGTGGCAGCACGCACAGGTCTACTCCCTACGCCGCCATCTTGGTTTTAATCATTTCTATGTCCTTTTTTTATGCTTACTATCCCTTTTTGAAGTTCTGAGTTCATTTATTCTTCCCTTAACTTCCTTGTGGATTCTTATAGTCATTGTTTTGAACTCTGTATCTGGTAGTTTGCTTGTCTCCATTTTATTTAGTTCTTTTTCTAGAGGTTTCTCCTGTTCTTTCATTTGGACATGTTTATCTTCTCATTTTGGCTGCCTCTCTTTGCTTGTTTCTGTGTTAGATAGATCTGCTATGTCGCCCAGTCTTGGCAGGATGGCCTTAATGTAGTTAGTGTCCTGTGAATGTGAAGCCCATGCAGTCTCCCTGATCCCCTTAACTGGGTGCTCCAAGAGTATCCCTTGTGTGGGTTATGTTGTAGTTGAGCCTCAATTGTTATTGGCATGTCCATAGGTGTGGTAGACCTTCAGGCTGGCTGGGTGTGAGGATTGGCCATGACTAGTTTATAAGAGGCTGTTTCAGGGGCTGTCCCCACAAAGCAGAATTTGCCCCAGTAGTGTCTTATGCCTGCTGAGATCTCTTTGAATGTGCCTCCTGAAGAGCTAATCAGATCATGCTCTGTTGTGGTCTGAAGCCAGCCAACTAGTATGTTGGTTTGGGGGCTTCTTGGGAGGAACTCTGGTGCAGTCAATGCCAGATGCTGCCTGTTACCCACCCTGGGCTACCTTTTAGGAGCTACAAAGTAATCCCTGGTTTGTAGCCACCTGTGTTGGGCCTGGGTGCATGTGGCAGCAGCCAACCTGAATTGCCACCAGTACCAGGCCTGGGACAGGTCAGCAAAAGGCCCAAGGTAGCCTAAGACCCACTGATAGATGCTGGCTTCCTCTTAGACCAGGGGTGGGCAAACTTTTTGACTCGAGGGCCACAATGGGTTCTTAAACTGGACCGGAGGGCCGGAACAAAAGCATGGATGGAGTGTTTGTGTGAACTAATATAAATTTAAAGTAAACATCATTACATAAAAGGGTACGGTCTTTTTTTTTTTTAGTTTTATTCATTTCAAACGGGCCGGATCCGGCCCGCGGGCCGTAGTTTGCCCACGGCTGTCTTAGACTCTATCACTGAAGGAGCCTCTGGTGGTGTGTTAATTGCATAAGGCAGATTCTCAGGGAGTCACCAATATGGGGAGAGTGATGTTCACTAAGTTAATACAGATTCAAACTTGGCGTCAGTGCTGGGTCTGAGGTCTCTCAGCAAAAGTCTGAGAGTACAC
Source organism: Myotis brandtii (assembly GCF_000412655.1). NCBI lineage: Eukaryota > Metazoa > Chordata > Mammalia > Chiroptera > Vespertilionidae > Myotis > Myotis brandtii. The sequence continues at coordinate 587,430 of NW_005371764.1, read as the reverse complement.
CTAGGCCTGCTGCCACCTGCCTGGGGTCTGTGAATCTTTTTGGTGGAGTGGGGTCTCAGGCAGTCTTCATGGTGAAGCTAGTAGATTAATGTGTGGCTGCGTGGAGGGAGGGCTTAACACATCAAAGTGGCACTTGTCAGGAATGTGGGAAGACGTGCCTCACCCTAAAACCACACAACTCAGTTTCTCCCTGTGTGTCTCTGCCCTCCCACTGCCCAAACTTACCCAGAATTCCTTGAGACTTTTTAAAGAAAGACTGAAATGGGGGCCTAAGCTGGTTGCTGTTGGCAGAGCTTCCAGCAGTGAGCAAGATGGGTAGAGTGGGGCCTCTGAGAGTTGTCAGGTTGGGGCTAGAGTAGCTCTTCAGGCTAATGCCTTAAGAGGGGAGTGCTTGACCTAGGAATGATGGTGTCTGTCTGTGGGTGGTGCAGAAGAGGGACTCAACACAGGAGAGGGCTGTCCCTCCAGCCCTCTCCCCAAAGCCACACAGCTCAGCCTCACCTTGTATGACTGTGATACCCCCTGAGCCACATCCCTCCCCTGGATGAGTGCTTGCAAGCAAGTTTGTGCATTAGCCCTTTAAGAGGATGTCTGAGTTTCCAGCAGCCTTCTTGATTTGCACAGCCAGATGTTATGTGGGCTCCTCTTCCCAACACTGGTGCTCTGGGCTGGAGAGCCTGGGGTAGGGTTGAGACCCCACGTTCCTCAGGAGGGATATTTTCAGGTAAATATCCCTCTGGATTCTTAATTGCCACACTTAGTTGTGGGGGGAAGCCTGTTTTCTGTCTCTGCCCCGCCCACCAGTTTCACTGGATTCTTCTATATCTCCTTAGTTATAAAGCTCGATTCTACTAGGTTCAGGAGGTTCTCCAGGTTGATTGTTCTATAATTTAGTTGTAAATTTGATGTGATCTTGGGAAGAGGTGAATGCAACTTCTACCTACTCCATTTTGCACCATATCCCTTTTTGTTTGTTTTTTAATTTCTTTTTTTTTTTATCTTAGAGAAGAAGGGAAAAGGAGAGAGAGATAGAAACATCAATGATTAGAAAGAATTATTGATTGCCTCCCTCCTGCACTCCCCCTACTAGGGATCAAGTCCACAACCCAGGCATGTGCCCTGACCAGGAATTGAACTGTGAACTTCTAGTTCTTAGGTCGACACTCAACCACTGAGCCACATCAGCTGAGCTGTACCATATCCTTCAATCTAGATCTTGTAACTACTGGCAGAGAGGGCCCAATGAACAGATTCAATGTGTATTGCATTCATTAAATGTTTTCCTCCCAGACTATATCTTTCATGGCAATGATGACTTCTCTATATCACTCCCCAATAGAACTTCCTCTGATAATAGGAATGTTCTGTATCTGTGCCCACCAGAGTGGGAGCTATGAGTCATATATGGCTATTAAGCTCTTGAACTGCAGATAGTGTGACTGAAAAATCTAGGTGCTTAATTTTGTTTAATTTTAATTAGTTTAAATCTAAATAGCTACATATACTTTGTGGCTCCCATTTTGGTCAGCGCAATTCAAGAATTATCAATGATCCAACAGTCAAACAGGACCTGGGTAGACACTGAGCTGTTCAGAGGGATAAATAGAAAAGCTTTCTGCTAATTAATGACTGGTAAACTGAAAACAGCTGGAGAAGTTGGAGCAGGAACAATATTTCAACAAAACTGTTGGATAAAATGTAATGCTCCTTAGGATAGAAGAATGGCCCTTACTAGTGAGCAGGTGATGTCAGTTTCAACTAAGAACTCGGACTAGCTCAAATTAGGCCAAAGTGATTAGGATCTACAGCTTGGAAGGCTTTGATTACCATCAAAGATAAGGCAAATCCTTACCTTCTTGAAGAGGTCAGGTAATGAGATAGGGCATAGATATGAGAATAAACATCTAATGAACCCTGGACATTCAAATATTTCTTTGGTTCTATTGTGAGTCACTCAAAAGCTGAAAACTTGCTGGATATCATATGAATGCTTTAAGTGAACTGAAAAAGGCACAGAAAGTATTTCTCTCATATTTTGGGTGAATATACTTTTTATTACTATCCTTGATCTAAAGATGTTGCTGTTAAAGACAAATGTGGACCACCTAAGCTAAAGGTTCATATGAGGTCTGCTTTGGTGTGCAAATTAAAATATCATCTTCATAAACAAACTCTGTTCAGAAGATGATGGAAGAATAATTTTTTATTTATAAAAATTATGGATTCGCCCTAACCGGTTTGGCTCAGTGGATAGAGTGTCAGCCTGCAGACTCAAGGGTCCCAGGTTCAATTCCGGTCAAGGGCATGTACCTGGGTTGCGGGCACATCCCTGTAGGGGTTGTGCAGGAGGCAGCTGATTGATGTTTCTCTCTCATCGATGTTTCTAACTCTCTATCCCTCTCCTTTCCTCTCTGTAAAAAAATCAATAAATTATATTTTTAAAAAAAAGCTCTGCTTGGGCTCTCTGTGGGAAAAAGAACCATCAACAAAGCTGTTAGTGAATTTGTTTTAAAAAAAATTATGGATTCATTTATGCTGTTGAGGTTTATTCAGTGGGCAAGAGTGCCTCTAACAACAACAATATATCTTCGTAACAACCGAAGGCTCCACAAGACCGGAAGTAAGTGCTGGGTTGCCGTGGTGACCCTGCAGTGACTGGGGCACTGCAGATGCCCCGACCCAGCACTGACTGCCTAGGGCAGTGGTCAGCAAACTCATTAGTCAACAGAGCCAAATATCAACAGTACAACGATTGAAATTTCTTTTGAGAGCCAAATTTTTTAAACTTAAACTATATAGGTAGGTACATTGTTATTAACTTAATTAGGGTACTCCTAAGCTGGCCTTTGCTAAAAACGTCCTCAACCTGAGGGGTCAACCTCAGCGAACGTACCCCCACTTCTTCTAATGCCACTTCTTCAAAATAGACTTGCCCAGGCCAAAAACCGACTTCTGCGCATGGGCCACGAAGTTTCAATCGCACTGTACGTGCGTGCCCGCACATGGTATTTTGTGGAAGAGCCACACTCAAGGGGCCAAAGAGTCGCATGTGGCTCACGAGCTATGGTTTGCCAACCACTGGCCTAGGGGGCTGCGTATCAGGCCTGGAGAGAGGCCTGCAGAGAGAGAGGCAGGGTTTGATCTGTAGCCTCTGTGGCAGCCATTGATCAGAACTTGCCTCTCTTTCTCTCCTGGCCTGGCCAACAGCCAGGCCGCCATTTCTCTCCAGGCCTCCACCAGGGCTGCTGATCAGTCCCACCTTTCTGATCAGGCCCCATTGATAGGCCCAGAGACACTGACTGGCATAGAAACTGACCAATCAGAACCAAATTTGCCAGCAGAACAGGACAGTTGGGGGTGAGATCAGGCCTTCAGGGGAGGGCAGTTGGGAGCAAGATCAGGCCAGCAGGGGAGAGCAGTTAGGGGTGATCAGGCCGGCAGGGATGGGCAGTTGGGGGCGAGATCAGGCCGGCAAGGGAGGGCAGTTAGGAGTGATCAGGCAGGCAGAGGCAGTTGGGGGTGATCAGGCAGGCAGGCAGAGAGGTTAGGGGCAATCAGGCAGGCAGGCAGAGAGGGTAGGGGCAATCAGGCAGGCAGGCAGGTGAGTGATTAGGGACCAGTGGTCCCAGATTGTGAGAGTGGTGTCTGATCACTGGTTTACATCCCCCGAGTATGTAAACTGGCGGTCCCCCGAGGGGTCCCCGATTGGAGTGGGTGCAGGCTGGGCTGAGGGAACTCCGCCTACATGGATGAATTTCGTACACTAGGCCTCTAGTATATATATTTAAAGAATAAAAACATTAAAAATAAAAAGAGTGCCTCTAACATTCTCTTTTCCATTTGTAACTGTTTCTAATTGAAATCAAATTGGTGGTGTCCTAATCATCCAGTCCCAATGTGCCATAGAGTTGGTCCAGGAAATTAGAGATCAACAGGTAATAATGTGATAACTTAATACTTTGTGAAAGACAAAAAAAGAAAATCCTCAATTTTCTTCTTCAAGAAAAAACATGTATTTGGGGAGGGAGGTTAAAGAAACTTATTTTCTTCCTCTAAATATTAGCAGTTAACTTTTTGAACAGGGTCATGATTTCATGGAGAGAGAGAGAGAGAGAGAGAGAGAGAGAGAGAGGTTCCTAAGTACCTGTTGATTAGAGTTACATCTATGATGCAGGTGCAACTATGCAATTGTTTTCTTATTTAGGAAATAATTCTCAGTATCTGTGTTCTTATATAGATCAATGAGCACTGGGGTGGCAAGTGAAATGAAATTTTTAACAGGGTGTGGGAAATAATTGTTACTTATAGAATATGAATTTTCAACAGAAATGGCTGAGTGTTGGGCTACGAAATAAAGAGTGTTGGTCACTAAAATATAGGGTATTAATATCTTTTAATTGAGTAAAATCCTGGTCTATGCAGCTGCCTAACACTTTAAGTCTATCATTATTTTAATATAATGGCAGGAATGCACAACTCAGAGTTTCACTGAGACATAATCTACTGTCTCTGAATTCACAGACTGGGAAGAGTAAAGGCATTATAATTTTTCTCTCTATTATACATTTTCTATCTTTTTATCACTTGCCTGAACAGCCAGTCAGGTGCTCAAGTTGAAGATGGTAAGCTAATGGCAGGGTGCCCATGGTCAATATGCCCCAACCTGAAAAATAGAAGCATTTATTCCTGACCTAGAAATAAAGAATTCCCAAACCCTTCAGTTTGGGCAGAGTTCAGATAAAAGATGGGAATCCATACATGGCCTCTAAAGTCCAGAACTTTAATTTCTAATATATATCTTCACCACAAGGCCAAATCCATAATAGCCAGGCTCAAAAAAAAATCTGACATTTGTTAAAAATGGTAATGAAGACTTTATTCAAGACTATTGTAATAGGGGAGTGATATTAAATTCAACTCCAGGAGAAGAGACCAAGATGGCGGCATAGGTAAACACCGCAGACTGCTGCCGCAAACAACCACTTCAAAAATACAACCAAAAGACGGAACGGACATCACCCAGAACCGCAGGAAGGCTGGCTGAGGAGAGACTCTTCAACTAGAAGGAAAAATAACAGCACACCGAGGCTCAGAGGAGGCGCAGTGTGGAAAATACTCAGGTGCGGAGGTGCGCGCGCAAAGCGGGCTGGTGGCTGAGAGCGCGGTTGTCGTTTTCGGTCAGGGGGGAGTCTCAGACTCTGAGCTCCAGATACGGGCGAATCGCTGGGGACTCGGACCCAAACGGGAGAAGCGGGAGTGTCTGGCATCAGTTGGAAGGCAGCTTTCCCTCCGAGGTTTGCAGCGGTTCCGGGGGTTCTGAGAAGCAGAGCCTCTGGGAACAGGACTGAGGGCACCATAACGGCTCCCTCCGCCCGCCCTGTTGAGCCCGCCCCGCCCAAGCCCTGCGCAGAGCCATTTGCCGGATCGCCTCAGGCAAAGGCTAGATTAGCACCTCCCCAGAGGACAGAAGTTTTCCGCGGCAGACACAGCTGATTCACACAGCCAGTCGGCCTGGTGGTCAAATCCCTCTAGTATTAACTACAACAATCAAGGCTCAACTAGAACAAGACTGCGCACAAAGACCACTAGAGGGTGCACCAAGAAAGCATAAAAAATGCGGAGACAAAAAAACATGACAGAAATGGAGGATATAGAGCTAAAAAACGCAATTTTGAGGGCTTGCAATAAACTTTTGGAGAGCCTCACGAAAACTAATGAGACCCTCGATGCTATGATAAAGAAACAACTAGAAATTAAGCATACACGGTCGGAAATAAAGAATATTACACCCAATAGCAGACCAGAGGAGCGCAAGAATCAAGCCAAAGATTTGAAATGCGAAGAAGCAAAAAACACCCAACCGGAAAAGCAAAATGAAAAAAGAATCCGAAAATACGAAGATAGTGTAAGGAGCCTCTGGGACAGCTTCAAGCGTACAAACATCAGAATAATTGGGGTGCCAGAAGATGAGAGACAGCAAGATATTGAAAACCTATTTGAAGAAATAATGGCAGAAAACTTCCCCCACCTGGTGAAAGAAATGGACTTACAGGTCCAAGAAGCGCAGAGAACCCCAAACAAAAGGAATCCAAAGAGGACCACACCAAGACACATCATAATTAAAATGCCAAGAGCAAAAGACAAAGAGAGAATCTTAAAAGCAGCAAGAGAAAGAAACTCAGTTACCTACAAGGGAATACCCATACGACTGTCAGCTGATTTCTCAACAGAAACTTGGCAGGCCAGAAGGGAATGGCAAGAAATATTCAAAGTGATGAATACCAAGAACCTACAACCAAGATTACTTTATCCAGCAAAGCTATCATTCAGAATTGAAGGTCAGATAAAGAGCTTCACAGATAAGGAAAAGCTAAAGGAGTTCATCACCACTAAACCAGTATTATACGAAATGCTGAAAGGTATCCTTTAAGAAGAGGAAGAAGAAAAAGGTAAAGATACAAATTGTGAACAACAAACATGCATCTATCAACAAGTGAATCTAAGAACCAAGTGAATAAATAATCTGATGTACAGAATGAACTGGTGATTATAATGAATCAGGGACATAGAAAGGGAATGGACTGACTATTCTTGGGGGGGAAAGGGGAATGGGAGATGCGGGAAGAAACTGGACAAAAATCGTGCACCTATGGATGAGGACAGTGGGTGGGGAGTGAGGGCGGAGGGTGGGGCGGGAACTGGGAGGAGGGGAGTTATGGGGGGGGGAAAAAAGAGGAACAAATGTAACCTGAACAATAAATTATTAATAAAAAAAAATTATCTTTCAACTAATATGGAAATGTTTTTCTCACACAGAAAAAAAATAAATTCAAGTCAAAAGTGAAAAAAAAAAAAAATTCAACTCCAAATATAGGAAATAAAGCTGGGGATTTACAGCTAATGAGCAGAGTGAGGATGTAAAATGGGTAAGAAGGGGCATTAAGGGTAGGGGAATTCTTACTAAATTAGCCTAACAGTGTTCTTGCTAACAGCAGGACAAGGACTGGGTCAAATGTGATCTTTCACTTAGATCTCACATTTTTCAAATCAAATTATGCTGATCAAGTATAGAAAAGATAACATTTTATTTAGACTGGTGAAACCAGAGCTTTAAAAAGTCCAACTAAAGTTTGTTTAAGGAGGGAGTCTTTGTCAATGTCCAGCTAAAATGAACATTCTTAGCGTTGAGAGAAAGATCATTGATTTTTAAAACCAAAATGTCTAGATAATATTTTGAAAAAGTCCATACATTTAATATAAACCAGCAGTTTTCAGCCAGTGCGCTGCAAGAATTTTAAAAACATGCAATACCTGACTACTTAGTCAGGGATACTGACCTTTTTTCCTTCAGATTGTCAAATTAAAAATTACAACAGTCAACATAACAATAGCCATCCAGCGTAAATGAGTCAAAATTATACCCTCCCCCTTTTTTTTGTCAGACAGGCAAAACATATATATTTTTGGTGTGCTGCAGAATTTTAGTAATTAGGTTATATTTGCCATGCATTTAAAAATGTTGAAAATTATTGGTATAAGATATACTATAATAACAAGAAATGCACAAAACTGAAAGTTTCAGAAATGCTTTTATGTGTGTGTATTAGAGGTTGAATTAAATAAAAGTTACAATTACTTGGTTTATTTGCAGAACTCTTCTGTACTATCTGGAACAAATCTGAAACGCTAAGATCAAAGCCTCTTTGTTGCTGAATTTAAGAAAGGACTCTGTTGAAGTTACAGCTTGCTTCTAGTCACTAATGTCTCTGTAATACCTTCTGGTGTGTAAAAGCAATTAAATAAAATTTGTGCTCTGCATGTTTTGATAATGTCATAATTATTTAAGTGTTATATTATTTGCAAATCTATTCTACATGATACTATAAAAAAAAGTCACCTCCATACATTTCTTAAAATCCCAGGTAAAGAAAATGAATTTAGAAAATAAAATATCTTGCTTCAGTTTTTTCATACTAAAACTAAAAATTCATTGAAGAGATTAGAACAGTCTTTCTATTTATATAATATTTATTAAACCTATTGAGACTCTAACTCTCAGTACTAGCACTAGATAAATTATGAAAAAGATGTATAAACTCAAAGAATTTATTCAGTGTGAGAACGATATTAATAAACATCAAGTTTAATTTATATTAATGTTAAAAAGGACATTGAAAGAGGAAAAACTTGTAAATATTGAATGAGTCAGTAGTCCAGTGTCTGTGTTGTCTTATTTTCTCTTTTGACCCTGAGATTGATGGCTTTTCATTATTATTATCAACTAATCATGTGCCTCTTTTTATATTAATATTTTAAAATTTATTTTTAGACTAATTTATTAACATCTAATATATATTTTAT
>NW_005371764.1:574277-578292 GCF_000412655.1 Myotis brandtii | reverse complement strand
CTGGGAATCAGCCATAGCTGCTTGCTCCGCCCTGTTGATTCCGAGACCCCGCCCCATTCAGGCTGCTGCAAAGCCTTTTGCATATGAATGCCCGGGTCCTTTACAACCTGACAACTACCTAACAAATTGCAGCTGGGCCAGACAGACCCAGAACTTCCAAGAGAAGGCCCAAGGCCCCACAGCAGCTTGCATTGCTTCTCAGCTGGGCCTCATCTGGGCACCCCCAAACCCCCAAAAAAGGAAGGGGAATCTGCATATCTCTTCATAGCTCCTGCTGGGTAACCTCAGGAAGAGGCTTAATTAGCACCTCCTTAGATCCAAGAGCCAGTGTACCCAGTGGTCAGAGTGGGACCACCCAGATTACAACTCCTCAGATTCATAAGGAACACACTCAGGGGGCAGACTCAGTGAGCACCAAAGCCCCACTGAAGCAAGTCTTGCCCCAGAAGGGTGTCTTCAGCACAGAAGTTCTCCCACTGCAGACACAGCTGATTCTCACTGCCAATTGGCCTGGAGGTCAATTCCTCCCAGTGACACCTAAAACAATCAAGGCATAACTACAACAAGACTGTGCACAAAGCCCACAAGGGGGTGCACCAAGAGTGTCCACCTCAGGTAACTGGGGAGGCTGAGCCACTGGGCCCTGTAGGACACCTAGCACACAAAACCACTCTACCAACACAGGGAAGCAGACAAAATGCGAAGACAAAGAAACAGGTCACAAATGACAGAAATGGAGGACAGCAAACGACTGGATATAGAGTTCAAAACCACGGTTCTAAGATTTTTCAAGAATTTTATGGAAACCGCCGATAAATGTATTGAGATCCTTAAGAAATCTAGTGAGACCCTCGATGTTGTGATAAAGGACCAACTAGAAATTAAGCATACACTGACTGAAATAAAGAATATTATACAGACTCCCAACAGCAGACCAGAGGATCGCAAGAATCAAGTCAAAGATTTGAAATACGAAGAAGCAAAAAACACCCAACCGGAAAAGCAAAATGAAAAAAGAATCCAAAAATACGAAGATAGTGTAAGGAGCCTCTGGGACAACTTCAAGCGTACCAACATCAGAATTATAGGGGTACCAGAAGAAGAGAGAGGGCAAGATATTGAAAACCTATTTGAAGAAATAATGACAGAAAACTTCCCCTACCTGGTGAAAGAAATAGACTTCCAAGTCCAGGAAGCGCAGAGAACCCCAAACAAAAGGAATCCAAAGAGGACCACACCAAGACACATCATAATTAAAATGCCAAGAGCAAAAGACAAAGAGAGAATCTTAAAAGCAGCAAGAGAAAAAAAGTCAGTTACCTATAAGGGAGTACCCATACGACTGTCAGCTGATTTCTCAACAGAAACTTTGCAGGCCAGAAGGGAGTGGCAAGAAATATTCAAAGTGATGAATAGCAAGAACCTACAACCAAGATTACTTTATCCAGCAAAGCTATCATTCAGAATTGAAGGTCAGATAAAGAGCTTCACAGATAAGGAAAAGCTAAAGGAGTTCATCACCACCAAACCAGTATTATATGAAATGCTGAAAGGTATCCTTTAAGAAGAGGAAGAAGAAGAAAAAGGTAAAGATACAAATTATGAACAACAAATACACATCTATCAACAAGTGAATCTAAAAATCAAGTGAATAAATAATCTAATGAACAGAATAAACTGGTGAATATAATAGAATCAGAGGCATAGAAAGGGAGTGGACTGACTATTCTTGGGGTGGAAAGGAGTGTGGGGGGTGCAGGAAGTGACTGGACAAAAATCGTACACCTATGGATGAGGACAGTGGCACGGGGGGTGGTAAGGGCAGAGGGTGGGGTGGGAACCGGGTGGAGAGGAGCTATGAGGGGAAAAAAGAGGAACAACTGTAATAATCTGAACAATAAAGATTTAATTAAAAAAAGAAATAAAACTAAATAAAATAATGCTCTTATGTATTTAATTAGTTTTTTTCCAGAATCCAAAATTATTACATTAGTTCAAAACATGCTTACATTGATAGGCTACAGCTTTAGTGAAAAAAAAATTTAATAGGTACTTAAGTTTCTACGTTTAATAATTTAATCTTTCATATGTATCTCAACATATGTGAACTCAGCATATAACACACACATTCATTGTGGATCCCAGAGATGATTCAAAGTGGTTTCTTTGACATGTCCTTGGTGCCTCTCAGTGATACACACATTTTAAATCCAAATACATGTATAGTCCATCAGCATAATTTGATTTGAAAAACATGATATCTAAGTGAAAGATAACATTTTATTCCACTTTGTCTTCATTTTATAGAAGAATATATTTCTTTAAAAATATAAGAGCATGAGTTGTAACAAATCATACACAACATATCATTCTACTCCATATAGAATTCCTTTTACTTATTATTTTCAGAGACGACCATTTGGCCTCTACATAAGTACATCCCATTCTAGTAATCTCATCTCTCAACTAGAGTCTTCCATGGTCAGAAATGGTTCTTAATATTCAGTCAAATTCTACCTTCACATGTTATTTTTATTGTTGAAGCTAGAATGAAAGTTAAAAAATAGTTTAATGAAAATTAAATGAAATAGGAGTAGAGTTCTCGCTTAGTGCCTGGCACCAAAAATGTTACCTAGTTATTATCATCAGAATCATTGAAAAAGCTTCAAAAGAATTTTTTCCATGAGTGTGATGATATCCTTTATAATAAAAGAGAAACATGCAAATTGACCTTACCCCCAAACGCTTCCCATTGACTAATCAGCAGGATATGCAAATTAACTGCCAACCAAGATGGCGGCCGGCAGCCAGGCAGCTGAAGTGAACAGGAGGCTTGCTTGCTCCAGTGAAGGAGGAAGCCAAGGTTCCCCACCTGCCGCTGCCAGCCTCTGAGCTTGGACTCTAAGCAACTATGTTGCAATTATAGAAGCTAAACAAAACCCAGAAACCTGCTTCCAGCCGTCAGAGCTGGAGCGAGCATGACCGAACAATGTTGCAATTATAGAACCCAAACAAACCCTAGATTCCTGCTTTCAGCAGCCGAGGCCTCAAGCTGGAGCCGAGCCTCAGAGCTAAAGCCGGCTCTCAGCTCCATTGACAGCCGTAGAAGGTAAATAAATCCCAGAATAAAAGAAAAAAAGAAAAAAAGGAGAGGTTGGGAGCTTCAGTCGCCCGCCAGCCTGAAAATGGCGGGCAGTGCTTGAGGCTGTCCGCTGTCCCAGGACCCGGTTCTGTGACCCTGCCAGGCGGGGGGCAGTGCTTGAGGCTGTCCACGGTCCGGGACCCGGATCTGTGACCCTGCCAGGCGGGGGGCAGTGCTTGAGGCTGTCTGCAGTCCGGGACCCAGATCCGGGACCCTGCCAGGCGGAGGGCAGTGCTTGAGGCTGTCCGCTGTCCCAGGACCCGGTTCTGTGACCCTGCCAGGCGGGGGGCAGTGCTTGAGGCTGTCCACGGTCCGGGACCCGGATCTGTGACCCTGCCAGGCGGGGCGGCAGTGCTTGAGGCTGTCCACGGTCCGGGACCCGGATCTGTGACCTGGCGGGTGGGGGGCATCGCAGGAGGCTGTCCACTGTCCCATGACCTGGATCTGTGACCCTGCCGGACGAGGGGCACCACGGGAGGCTGTCTGCAGTCTGGGACCCAGATCTGTGACCCTGCCCGGCGGGGGGCACCGCAGGAAGCTGTCCACTGTCCTGGGACCCGGATCTGTGACCCTGCCTGGCAGGGGCACCGCAGGAGGCTGTCCACGGTCCTGGGACCCGGATCCGTGACCCTTCACGGCGGGAGGCAGCTCGCACAGGGGCGGATCGGCCAGGGTTGGGCAGGGCAGGATGCCTGGCTACTGCCCAGCCCCAGTCAATCTGTGCAGGTGAGCAGTGCAGAGAGCCTCTGGACAGGGGAGGCAGGCCAGCAGAGGGCGGCCTGTACTCCCCACATGGCGGTGGTGACAGCTGTGAGCATGCCAAGCGGAGCCTGCAGGCTGAGCTGAAGTAGAGCCTGCAGGCCATCAGCGCCC
>NW_005371764.1:562630-573772 GCF_000412655.1 Myotis brandtii | reverse complement strand
GGATAGTCGGGGCGACTGCAGAGGAGGAATGTGCACTTTGGGTGCCAGCACACATGAGCGAAGGCTGCCCTGACTGAGCCTTGCTTGCTTGGGGCCTAGCACACTCCTGCCGGGCAGCAGGTGACAGGACGTGCTTTTCCGAATTTATGAGAGGAAACGTTGATTCTCCTGCTGCCCACCAAGGTGGAAAGTGAAATGGGGAGACATGTGGGGAGTGAGCAAGGTTCCCTGTCTGGGGGTTCCAAATCTGCTGTTGGTTTCTTTCACCACTGACTAGAGATATACAGGGTGTCCCCCCAAAATGTATACACACTTTGAATACCTACTAATTCCAATGGTTTTAAGCATAAGAAAGGAACAACAATGGAGCTGTTATCTGTTAAAAGTGTGGGCACAAACAGGTAGTTGGACATTCCCTGAGGGGTCTCAGATTGGAGAGGGTGAAGGCCAGACTGAGGGGCCCCTTCTCCCCCCCCCGACCCCAGTGCACGAATTTCGTGCACCGGGCTGGGCTACTAGTACTATATAATAAAAGCATAATATGTTAAGTGTCTGAACAGTTGACCATTTGGTCGACCGCCTGACCAGTTGCTATGACGTGCACTGACCATCAGGGGGCAGTAGGTTAGCTTGCCACTGGGTTCCGGCCGATTTGACTGCTGGGCGAGAGGGCTGGACATGCCCTGGAGCCCTCCTACCGCCTGGCCAACCTCCCGCGGTCCCTCCCCAACCAGCCGGCCCCCATCGGCACTGATTGGTACTGGGCGAGACAGCCCCGATTGGTCCTGATCACCAGCCAGGCCAAGGGACCCCACCTGTGCACAAATTCGTAAAATGGGCCTCTAGTAGTCAATAATCTATCTAATAATAGGGTAATATGCAAATTGGTCAGGATGCTGTCACATAATGACCCATCAGCAGGCTGCAAGCACAGCAGGGGCAGGTGGGCGGAGACCTGCAGCATCAGGGACAGGGGTGGCAGGGTCTGGTGGAGGGCGGCCTATACTCCCCACACGGCAGCGGCAGCTGTGAGCGCTCCTGATGGCCGCTGCCGCTTGCCCAGAAGGACCACAGGTTCCTTCTGCCAAGTGGCAGCAGAGCCGCTCTGCTGGGAAACCTCCGCACTGCAGCAAAGGCAGGTGAGCAAGGGAAAGCCCAGAAGCGAAGGTAGGTGAGTGAGGGAAAGCCCAGCAGCGAAAGCAGGTGAGCAAAGAGCTCCCGGCCCGGCCACGCTTCACCTTGGCCTCCGGGTCAGGGGTTCTGAGAAAGGCAACTCCTTATAGCGGCTCCTCAAACTCCCAGGCCACCTCCATCACCCCTCAACACCCCTCGGGTCAGGGTCGGGAATCTGGAGGCCTCCAGGTGTCCGGGCAACCAGTGTAGGGAATTTCCTCTAGTAGCCAGACCCAGTGACCCAGGGCCAGAGGGAGCCCTGCACCCTCCCCTGCAGTCAGGAGAACCCTGGAAGACGTGGTCTGTCCATCACTGATGAGTGCACCCAATTAGTTAAGCATGGGGAAGCTCGTGGCCAATGGCCGCTGCCACTTGCTTAGGGCCAGCTTGGGGCTCAGACAAGCTGCCGATTGCCCAGGGCCAGTCTGGGGCTCAGGCAAGCCGCTGATGGCCGCTACCGCTACAAGGGCCCGAGGCTCAGGCAATGAGGGCCGGGTGAGGCTCAGGCAAGCCGCATTGGCTGCGAAGGCCAAGGCTTAGGCAGCCTTGTGGCTGACAGTGGCAGCAGCAGAGGCTTCGCCTTCCCCTGATCACTGGATCGCCTCCTGCAGGGGGAGGCCAGAGGCAGCAGCAGCGAGGGAGCGATGGGGGTGGTGCCTTTCCCTGATCAGCTTCCGGCAGAGGGAGGCCAGACTGCAGCCTAAGCCCTTAATAGGCCATCCCCTGAGGCTCCCAGACTGTGAGAAGGGGCAGGCCAGGTTGAGGGATCCCCCCAACTCAGTGCACAAATTTCATGCACCGGGCCTCTAGTATTGTAATAACTATATATGGTATCAGATGGGTACTAGATCTATCTGGGTGATCACTTCATAGGTTATATCTAATCAAACATATCTTCTAGTACAGTGGTTGCCAACCGGTGGTCCGTGGACCACTGGTGGTTCATGAAGTCTGAAAGGTTGGCGACCACTGGTTTAAGAAAACCTTTGGAGCAGCCGTCGCCAACTGGTGGTCCGTGGACCACTGGTGGTCCGTGAGGTGCAAAAGGTTTGCAACCGCTGTCCTAGTATACTACTGTAGGTGGGGGAAGAGAAGAGGGAGATGAAGATTTATCCAATATTATTTAGAGGGCTCAAAGATAGTCTTAAAATCTATTTTTCCATATTAATTATTGGTAGTTATAATAATCTAATTATTTAACAGGAAAGGATTAAAGGGAAGACTAGATAATATAAGCATGCCATTTATACAGCTTTGCTAATTTCACACTCTCCAAGCCTGATCCCCACTGATCACTGGAGAAGGTACTGGACAAAGGCAGACTGGACACATGCCCAGTAAGGTCTAAGTGATGGAGGAAGGTGCTTTCCCATCAATCACACTTGGGAACAGGTAATTGGCCAGAATAGGCATAACCACTGCAGGTTAAATATAAAACCTGAATATTTAAACTTCTGAACAAAGGGAATTCACTTCTGGCTCTCTTGGCTCTTGCCTCTCCTGTTTGCCTGTGCTTCTGTGACTCCTGTTGTAGGGGCACACTCCCCAGCATTCTCCCATGTGGCTTGTGGCTCACAGCCATGTGTGACCCACACAATGGACAGAATCTGGACTGAATGTACTTGACCAAGCTCCAACATGAAAGTGACACTTTCGGGTTCCTTTTGGCTCTACTGGAACCCCAGCAGCACCTTTTTCAGGACTGAAGGGCCATGAGAATTCATAACCCAAGAAATATAATTCCATGCCAATAAAACCTATTCATTCTCCTGTGTGAATCTTAGAAAATTCTTTTTCTAAAGATATTATAAGACTCCACTTCCATGATCAAGGGAGGAATTTGATTCTCTGTTAAAACTTTTGTCTCTAGCACATCTTTCCTTTCCTTTTTTTTTTTTTAAGAACTATGTTTTAGCTCTTTTGTTTTTTAAATCTCACCCGAAGATATGTTTTTATTGATTTTTAGAGAGAGAGGAAGGGTGAGAGAGGGAAACATTGATGTGAGGGTATGCCTCCCATATGTGCCCCAACCAGGAATCAAACCGGCAACCTAGATATGTGCCCTGACCATGAACTGAACCCACAACATTTTGATGTATGGGATGACACTCCAACCAACTGAGCCACCTGGCCAGGGCTGTTTTAGCTTTTTAAGTAAAATACCCATCAACCAGAAATCTTTTACATCAACCATTTTAACCTAAAAACCTTCTTAACCCATGCAAACAAACTAACAAAATATATCAATATAGAATGAAAATACCCAATTTGTTATTTTATGCATTTTTATTTAATAAATAACTTCAGTAAACAGCATTGTAAAAAGTGAACTGTTAAAATTAAAAGGCACTTAAAATAAGAATGTGACCAGTATGAAACAAAATGGGCAACTCAAACAGTGAGGAGTAAATGTACAGTGGCCTGTTATACAGCACTAACTAACTGAAAGCATGCCTGGCACAGTGATAGCTGTTGCTTAAACCACAGTACAACTTCACCTGTTCATTAAAAAGGCAAATTTACAGCTACTAATTAAAGTACTAATTAAAAAACGTCTTACTTCAAAATTGTAAATACGTTAAATGATTAGAAGTGGTGATAAAAGGCACCAGGCTTTAAACAAAATAACATAACCCAAAAGTTGCCAATTCAAAAAATACTATGTAATTTAAGGCCTTTAGGTAAATAATGATAAATTAAGAACTTTTTGCAGAAAATTTCCCAATACTTTTATCCAAGGCTTGAATTTATAGAGAAGGCATGAAAAGTTCCAAGAATTAAGTAATTCTTAAAATGGCACACAGCTTTTCAAGCTGTTTTTCCCTTCCTAACTGACATTTTCCCATGGCCTTTGCATATCAAATATTTCAAAACTATTTTACACAACTAACTCCTAATATATTCATTCATCTTTCAGATATGTCATCAATCATGTCTAGGAAAATAGCAAAATAAATTTAAAACAATTTCTAAGCCAGCTAGTAAGACGATTACTTTGGATTTTTTTTTTTATAACTGAAAATGACATATCTATAAAGCTAAAAATCAGTTTGAATACTTGATTAAAAGAAACTCTCAGCATACTCACTACTTTAACTACTGTCCTTTCAGTCATTCTAGAAATATCACTTAATCAAACAAGAGCTTGATTTCAATAGTCCAGGAAGAAAAGGTAAAAAAAGGCACGAAGTGACCTTAGCTGACAAGGATAACCATCCTGTCTCAAGTATTATGTCAGTCCCTGGCATTGATTATAATATTATTTTCAAAATAACAAAAAACATTTTTTAATTATACATATTATACATTTTCAAAACCTACACAAGTAAAACCCATGGAGACAGTTCCCTAAAGCTATCTTCCTCTGTGACTATGAAATTCACTATTTTGCATTCAATGTTGTAAAATTGGTATAGGTAGTGCTCATTTTCCCTCATACTTCGGATTGACAACAGTTGTCACAGCACTCTTATAAATAGGATTTTCACCCTAAAAAAAAAAAGTGAGAAAAATGATCAGTTACTCTACTAAAATCATGTAATATTATTTTATAAAACAATATAAGCTATAAGGTCAATATAAGGTCATTTTCAAAAGTCATTTCCATTTTATTGATCCAGATATCACATGAAAATTTTTAAAAGGGTACAAATAAAAGTTTACACAAATACGAAAAGTGAAAGCTTTGCTCTACAGGTCTAAAGGTGCACCTAGGAACTGGCATTATTTCATTCCTGAGTCCATTCTGTACTGGAGAGTTGATTGGAGAATGTCCTCCATAGCAGAGAACGTGCTGTTATGGTTTCTCTTTTAGTAGTTTTGAATGCCTTTTTAAAGAAAGAATTAACTCTTTTGCCATCAACAGCCTAATTCTTAACCCTTTATTGTGCACAAAAGGTGCTTGATAATTTACAGGAATCGTTGGCTTTAATTTTTGTGAGAAAGGAAATTGTTCTCCTGAGGTTATTCCAAAAGTGTTACTGATTTAGAGAGTTCTGGGGTAAGGTTGTCAGTGTCACTGAGGGTGCTGAGCCTCCAACCAAGTCACCACATTGCCAAATTTGCTTAGAATGTTAACAAACATAATTACCATTCCTCAGAAAATAATTCTTCTTCTTCAATATTGTACTGGTGAAGTGTCTTAGTTTTATTGCAACAGTATATTTTAATAAGGAGTACTGAAATTAAGTCTAGTAAAAAAGTCGAAGCCATAAATACAAAAGATCTTTCAAGATCCAAAAATATGTTGAGTGATGTTTTAAGTGGAAAAATAACTAAGAAAAAAATGTAAAAACAAAACAAAACAAAAAAAACAAGAAAAAGTAAAAGAAAAATATTCATGATGGCCAGGGCAGCTCAGGTTAAGAAAAATAAAAAGGAAAATAATGTACAATTTCACACTACCATTTTCTTTAAAAAGTCTCATGCTATCTGATACATTCAAATATCTGCTATAGAAAGCATTCTTTTTTCTCCTGTTCTTATAAACTGAAATAGGCTTGAAAGCTGAGAAATACAGGCAAATAATTCTCTATCAGAGAAAATTACAACAAACATTTCACAATGGAGACAGGAAATTGGAACCTCGCAACTATATTCTTAACAAGTTATAAAGCACAAATAAGTTACACTTATCTTCCTATCTACATGTAATACTACCCATTCTTTCAAATATGCTGGGAAAATAAGTGACCATTTACTTAAGTTTATCCTATATAATAAAAGCCTAATATGCTAAGTGTCCTCGTCCGTTCAACCAATCAAACCATAATATGCTAATGATATGCTAAGGCTGCTCAACCGCTTGCTATGATGTGCATTGACCAGGGGGCAGAAGACAGTCCACTGGTCAACCAGTCGCTATGATGTGCACTGACCATCAGGAGGCAGACACTCCGACTGGTAGGTTAGCTTGCTGCTAGGGTCCGGTAAATCAAGATTGAGCAAGACAGGCTGGACATGCCCTGGAGCCCGCCGCGGTCCCTCCCTGGCTGGCCAACCTCCCACATCCCTCCCCGGCCCCGATCATGCACTGGTGGGTCCCTTGGCCTGGCCTGCACCCTCTCACAAACCAGGACCCCTCGGGGGATGTCAGAGAGCTGGTTTTGGCCCAATCCCATAACCAGGCCAAGGGACCCCACTGGTGCACCGGGCCTCTAATTTAAAATAAGTGCATTAGATAAATCTAATATTTAATACTTAAGAATTGTAAAGGAGGTACAAAAAACAAACAAACAAACAAACCCGGGAAACAAAAGAGGAAAAAACACTTGTTATTACTGATGAGCCCAAAATACAATTTATATAGTAGACCTTACCTTTGGAGAAAAGTGTGCCTTTTCATAAACACAAACATTTATACTTATTATTTCAAAGTCCATTCAAACAAAAATTCAACATGCAAGGTTAGAGGTAAACTGAAACTAATCTACATTAGGCATCATTTTAAATAGAAGTAAACTAAATAATTCAGATTAGTTTTCACTGTTCAGAATGCAACCCCACCCCTATCCTCCAAAAAATGCAAGGCCTATTTAAATCAAAAGAATAGGGTTATATTCAGTAAAATTTCATCTTTGTGCTCACTCTAGAATAGCTGACAGGGGCAGCTACAGAATCACCCCTATAAAATATATTAGATTTACAATGCACAACTGTGGACCATTAGGAATGCATTTACATTAACACCAGAGGACAGACTAGACAATTTTTGAATACATTTTAACAATTATAAAGTTAATAATTTGATTTTTCTAATGTCCCTACATTAGTCTTATGTGCTAAAATAATTACAGTGGCTGCCCATTATCCAAAATACATTAATGACGTAATTGATTAGCAAACTTTGGTCCCATATCAGAAACGTTCTTTATAAGCCTTGACTTATTTTAATTTCTATTTTTTATTTCTACTTTAATTTTTCTTGAGAAAACAACTCAAAATAATTTACAATCTCACACTACCATTTCTGTTAGTCTGTCTGGATTTCACTGATGAATAAAGACATTTTTACTTTTGCTTTCTTGAATTATCCAAAATGTTTACTTTGGCTGAAAAAAATAACATTTTAGCCAAAAGTTAAGTTAGCAATACAGATATTAAGTTTCACTAATATTGATAATTTTCTTCAAAGTACAATTTAACATACAGCAAAGGTGAAAATTACACCTTTCAGCAGGACATATAGAATTTTCTCTTCTATGAGAAGTAACCATATGAAATTGTCAATATTTTACTGTTTTTTGACTTAACACAAGAAGGAAGGAAGGAAGGAAGGAAGGAAGGAAGGAAGGAAGGAAGGAAGGAAGGAAGGGAGGAAGGAAGGAATCTAAGTAACAGTTTTCTTCTAAAAATGACTTTCTGGAAGTATTAGATAAGAAAAATAATGTGACAAGTATCAGACTAATGAAAATGGACCAACCTGTCCATATATGAATCTGACTATAATTTCCTGCCATCAAATTTAACTTTGCCATTTCAAAAGTTTTAAAATCTGCTTTGAAATAAAAGAAAAATCAGACTAGTAATGGTTTTTATTATTGATACTTCCAATATGTTTAAAAGTATTAAACATTTCTATATTAATATCTTACTTATTTTTATTTTATAAGCAAAACTACAGTGTGGTTTCCATGTAATAAAGTGCTTACCCTAAGTTACAACAAATGTCAAAAAGCTTAATAATTCTAATAAAATAAAATAAAATAAAGCTTAATAATTCTCTATAAAGAGTGATCTACCTCTTCTTAACCAGGTAATAATCTCCTGAAGTGTATGTGATTGCTACCAGTGCAATGTAGTGGATACCATGACCTGGACCCCAAATGCCTGGGTTTGAATCTCAGCTCTTCCATTAACCAGACATGAACCTGGGTCAAGTTACCTAATCCTTCTTGTGCCTTGGTTTTCTCACATGTGAAATAAAAATAGATGGGAAAGAAAAGAAGATTTCTGGATAACCAGTCAGGAGAATCTATTCTAATCACAATGTTTTTATCACAGAGTTTTATGTTAGAAGCATTTCATGAAAATTCAGACATAAGGAAGAATCCTGTCCACTACTGATAAGAGACAACAATTAATTTGTCATCCAGGTATAACATAGACTCATCAAAATAAATGGCCCTAGCTTAGAGGATAAGCAAGGCTTATTGTAACTATAAAATTTTCTACTAAGTTGTAGTTAAAACTGTAATAGGACTTTTTCTCTTTAAAGTCTTTGTTAGTTTTTTTTAAAGTTCAATGTTAGATTTAAGTATTAGACTCATTCAAAAGTTAACAAGAAATATATACACATATAAGACCTATATAAATAGAAGGTCTTCTGGTTATTAATAGAATTTCAATTTACAATCAAAAATAAAGAATCTCAAAATAGTTCTAGAACCAACAATGTTATACCAGGTTACGTTCATTTTTTTCTATTTTCCAATTAAGATATCACAGTCATTTTTCACTATTTTACCCTAAAACATGCATATGATAAATAATCCCTTCCAAAGTATTGGTCTGTAATGAGGATTATAACTGACATGCTGATATCATATCAGCCAAAAACAATCATATTACACAATAGACATTATTACTGACTCCTTGTTAAAGATATGAAAAACTAAAGCGCTAGAAAGTGAGGGACTCACAGCTATTCTACTTACTCAGTGGAAGAGCTGGGATTTCACCCTAAGTCAGTCTGACCACAAAGCACATTCTCTTTTCACAACACAGCTGATGCTTCTAGCCCATTATTTAAAGCCCTTCTAAACACTAACTCTAAATTAATACACACACAAAAAAAAGCCGTAATATAGTCATATAAATAAAGACAAACTTTTAAAAAATAGCAATAGTGATAAAGGACACACAGTGCAATCAAAAAGAATAAAAGTTCACATGCAAAGACAGAAAATGAAAGAAAATACGAACGGCAACTTAGAGACCAGCTTTATGTCCATAGTTTGGATTCTTGAAATTATTAATAGGACTCTTGTAAATCGGATTTTCTTGCTAAAGTAAAAGAAATAGTTTCTAATGATTTCTCAGAAAAAAATTGACATGTGTGTTTAAACACTATAAAGGAGAATTTTTACTATTTTACTAACTTTACTATTTTTATATTTCTGAAATTATTTTTTTAAAAACCCCAGCAAATTGTACTATAATGCAAATGACTAAAATTCATTTATAATTTAAAAATACTGAAAAATGTCATAGCCTTCCTTTATCAAAAGACAAATACACAAGTGCCAACATCTGGCCACCCCACCTCCGACTCCAAATTTCAAAGCCAACACTAGCACAAACTTTCAGCCACTAACAGCTTTCAAAAATTTTTATAAAGCAAGGTTTATTGAGTTATAATTTGCAGAGGGTAAATTTATCTCTTCTTAAGTACAGGTTCATTAATTCTCAAATGCATAAACATACCCACAATTAAGGCCATCCCAAGAAGATCCCTCATGACCCTTACCCCTACTCTAACCCCTGGAAAACACAGATCTGCCCTCTGCCCCTATAGTTTTGCCTTTTCCAGAATGTCATGTAAATAGAATCACACAGTATATAGCCTTTTGAGTCTGGCTGCTTTCTACTTAAGGTTCTTTGTTGAAAAATAAAAAAAGAGAGAGAGAAAGTCTTTCCATTGTATAGGATTCTAATTTACATGAGATAAAAAGATAGAATAGTAGATTTAAGACCAAAATTATTAAGGAAGTAAAAATAATGACCACAGTAACCAGAAGATACATTTTTACAGTATTTTATTTTAATGGAATATATTTAAGATGTTTTGTTTTTTCACTAAATTTAAGTTCTCTGAATAATGAACTTACGGAGGAATAAAACACTTAGTGAGGACTTTAATAATCAGTTTTAGTTTTAATAAACAAATCTCAGAAGTATTACACTTACTTTATGACTGACTTTACTTTTTAGATGTTTTGCAACTTACCGTGTCCCATTTGGCATTCATTTTTTCCTTTTCAAATTTGGCAAATTCCCTTCTGTCGTGAATTATCATTAAAAGCTTCCAAATTAGCAGCAATGCAAGACCAATCAGAACAATTCCAGCAACCACACCAGCTACAATTGGAATGATGTCTGGACCAGTGGGACACTCTATAAAGTATGAAAAAAAGACTGAGTACGCCAGGAATGAATGTGTGTAGAATACAGCCAAAACTACAAAGAACTGGGCAGTCTCCTATAAAAAGATAAGTGAATGCAGATTATCCCAAAGAATCTATAAAAAAGACTCTAGAACTAACAAGTGAGTTGACAAGGCCCCAGGATACATGATTAATAAACAACAAATCATTATGTGTTTCTGTATGTTATATAGAAATTTATTTTTAAATATCAGAAATTGAATTTTAGAATAGTATCCTCTACAATAGCTTTAAAAGTCATAAATCCAACAAAATGTGTGCAACATTTGCATTTGCTAAAAATTACTAAACACTGATGAAAGAAATTATTCCATGTTCATGGATTGGAAGACACAACATTGTTAAAATACCAATTTTCCTCTAATTTGATCAATGCAATCCCAATCAAAATCCTGGCAGTGCTTATATAGATATTAGAGGCCCGGTGCAAGAAATTCATGCACTCAGGGGAGGTGGAGAGTCCCTCAGCCCGGCCTGCACCTTCTCTCAGTCCAGGAGCCCTCAGGGGATATCTGACAGCTTAGCGCTGCCACAGAGGCAGGAGAGGTTCCCGCCATCCCCGCTGCACTCGCCAGCCATGAGCCCGACTTTTGGTTGAGCGGCGCTCTGCCTATGGGAGCACACTGACCACCAGGGGGCAGCTCCTGCGTTGAGCGTCTGCCCCCTGGTGGTCAGTGCGCATCATAGCGACTGGTCATTCTGCCATTCGGTTTATTTGCATATTAGCCTTTTATTATACTAGGGGCCCGGTGCACGAAATTCGTGCACTGGGGGGGGGGGGTCCCCCAGCCCAGCCTGCCCCCCC
>NW_005371764.1:531073-561392 GCF_000412655.1 Myotis brandtii | reverse complement strand
GGACTGCCGGCTCCGTCCCTGCCCAGCTCCCATTGCTGGCTCCACCCCTGCTTCCCGCTATCACTGGCCGGGGCGGCAAAGGCGCCTGGTTCTCTGATCACAGCTGGGGGACAGCTGCCCCCGGCTCTTAGCTCCCCACTGGGTTTCCGATCACCATCAGGGGCAGGGGACTTCTTCCGTCCTTTCCCTTTCGCCTCCCAGCATTGTACCTACATATGCAAATTAGCCGCCATCTTTATTGGCGGTTAACCGCCATCTTGGCTGGCAGTTAATTTGCATATCGCCCTGATTAGCCAATGGGAAGGGTAGCGGTCGTACGCTAATTACCATGTTTCTCTTTTATTAGATAGGATAGGACTAGAGACCCGGTGAATGAATTCGTGCATGGGCGGGATCCGGCTGGCCCACCCTGTTGGGACAGATAGGGCCAGGCAGGCAGCAGGGAGGGGCCGAAGGTGGTTGGCTGACTAGCCCCGCCCCCAATCGGAGTGAAGGGCTGGTAGGGGGCAGGGCCAGCCAGGGGGAGGGGCCGCAGGCTGTTGGCCAGCCCCCTGGTCTTCAGGGGGCAATTTGCATATTAGCCTTTTATTATATAGGATCAGCAAGTTACCTCTAAAATTTACAAAAAAGGCAGAGAACTAGGAAAGCGTTACAAAAACTCTTGTCAGCTCACTTGTTAGTTCTAGAGCCTTTTTTATAGATTCTTTGGGATAATCTACACTCACTTTTGGAAAAGAACGAAGTTGGACAACTCACAATACCAGACTTCAAGAGTAGTATAAAGCGACAGTAACTGAGACAGTGTAACATTAGCTAAAAGACAGTTGCATAGACTGGAATATAGTCAGAAATAGGCCCACACATCTAAAGTTATTTCATTTTTAACAAAGGTTAAGAAAGGTCAGTCTTTTTTACAAATGGTGCTATAACTACTGGACATTCATATGCAAAAAACTAAAACCTCACTCCATATAATAAGATTAACTCAAAAGGGGTATAGATCAAAATGAAAAGGCAAAGCTACAAAATTTCTAGAAGAAAACACAAGAGAAAAGTTCTTATCAACTTGAGTTCTCAGATTAAATAACAAAAGCAAGATACATAAAACAAAAACTTGGTAAATTGTAGTTCAATTAAAATTAAAGCTTCTGGTCTTAAAAACAAACAAAAAAAACCCCTGTTAAACAAAATGAGAAGACAAGGAGGGAAAGACTGGGAGACACTACTACAAAACACAAATATGAAAGGGCAAGATAGTACAGACTTTTAAAACCAGTTTGGCTCCTCCTTATAAACATATACATATGTCCCCCAAGTCCATTCCTAATATTTATCCAAGAGAAATAGAAACTTATATTCCCACAAAAAAACAAATATTTTTTAAGTGTATAGAAACACCAAGAAATATTTTATCTTCTGAGAAGCTGAACAAACTCATACTTTATAATATCCCTTAACAAATTATCTTTTCCAGTGTCCCATTCTATTTCAAGCTCAAAGTTAGATATCATCAATAATGAGATAACTCTTATTGAGTACCTACTAAGTGCCCTAAGTGACAAGCATTGTGCCAATGTGGATTATTGCACTTAATCTTCAAACTCTTCACTCATAAAACTTAAAACTTGCCTTCTCTTTTCCTCATTTCTTATATAGTTAATTAAATACTGTTTAAACTTTGAGATAAAAAAATGTCCCAACTTGAACCTAAAATAATAAAGGTGGAAGCCATTCCTGGATATTAGAGAAACTTACAATAAGCCTACGTAGTAAAAACAAGACATAAAAGAAAATGAAAGGCATTTTGAAATGATCAGATTTCTACCTGGAGTCTCTACAACGTGTACAATGGCCTCATTGTTCCCATTCACTGAATATGTGAAATAGAACCAGCAATCGTCAACATCCTTCTCCTTACAGTGGGACAGGGGATCCACCTGGCCTGGCTGGGGTAATTTGTCCCGACTTTCAACCTTGGTAATGTTAAAATGGGAACATTCCTGTGCACATGTGTCTTTCTTTTCTCCTTTATTGAAGGCTCTGCACTGAACACATTCTCTGTTAAAACATAAATTGTTACATTTAACCTTTATTACTTAAAATATTTGCTTAAAGATTATTTTGTGAGCTAGATTCAAAATCTGACCAAATTAAATCAAGAGCTATGAAAGATTTGAATAAATGAAGAGGCATATAACATTTCTCAATGAGAAACTAAATATAAAGATGCCAGTTTCCCAAGTGAAACTATAATTACAGTTCAAACTAAAATGCCGAAAAAGAAATAAAATAGTAAAATAAAACTAGCCCTATCGGATATTAAATATATAACATAAAACCAAAGGAACTTAAACTATGTGTTGTTGATACAATAACAGTTCTTCAAGGGCAAACCCTTCAATTGTGCTTAGTCAAAAGATGGTAATTAAGCAATTGGTAAAGCTAACTTATCAACAGTCACCACGTGGATTTGATTTATAGCAAATTCAGATCAAAATAACAGTACCACCCTCAGATGACACATTTCAACATCATGTGACAAACACTAGCTATTGAGAAAGAATATTTAAGATTTAAAGACTGGCTTCTGTGTGGCAGATACTTTGTTTACAGTGTAAGTTACTATAGGTACTGTTCTGGATTTAGTGATAACAGGGTAACAAACAGTAAATATCAACTATTTCAAGTAATTAAGAATACTTACTTATGCTCAGCACAGACGCCAAGGCAGGTCTGACACATCTCACAAGTTGGCCCTTGAAACTTGGGATCCGTGCATTTACAGGCACCACACTCACAGACGCCCCGGCCATTGCAGATCTGTCCGTTTGTGGCCATGCATGAAGTCGTGTCCAGAGAGCAGTCACACGCACTGCCTGTGTAGTTGGGATTACATTCACACACACGACACTTGCAAACACCATTTCCTGAAATTAAAAATATCATTTCTCTTAACAACGGTAAAATATAAAAATCAGAGCATTGATTTAAAAGTAAAAATAAGCAATAATGCGAAAGAAAGTATATGTAAAGGATGAACTGATTCTCAATGCTGTCCTTTTTTATTTATTCACCAAGCATACTTGAACATTTTTATTGTATTAGATGGGGATCCCATTTTATAACCATTTTTCTGACCCCTTTTCTCACCTCCACAAATTAAGCCATTGGATCTATCACAGTTGAAATTATCACACTCGCAGAATTTGCCAGAATAAATTTCATTTGTATTATCCCTCTTCCTACAAACACACTGTCCACAGACACACTCTCCGTTGTTACTACAGATTTCTGAACTGTTTTCTTTCCTGCAATAGGCATCCATATCTTCACTGTTAACTTCATCTGTGCTACATTCACAATGTCTGCCAACACGTCCCTCATTGCACCTAAAGAAAGAGTCCAAAATTTCAATTACATAAAAGAAATAACAAAACAAGTTAAGCTGTGAGAAACAATGGGAGAGGAAATAAGACTGTGAACAATATCTTTAAGCTACAATTATATTACAGGGCAGTGTTTGTGCACCCAAAAGTGCACATATGCACACATACCAGCCATTCAAGTTCAGATGCAGGGTCTAGGAAAAAACCTTTCTTCAGGAGAGTAACCATTTTAACTAAAATGAAAATATAATCTAGCAATTAACAGGTGAATAAAACATATAGGAACAGGATAAATTTATTTTTAAAGGGTATGTTTTCAAATGATACCCTATTACATTTGCTATTATAGGTGAAGTAACTCTAAATTTAAAGTTACAGTGCAATTGTTAATCTAAAAAAGTACAATAAACACACTATAAAAGTACATGGAAGTTGAAGAAAAACACTGAGCTTATCACTTGAACATACTGTTTAAAAATAAATATATCCTATGGGTCCAGACTTTTCAGACACACTGTGTATTTTTAAACACAATGCTTATAGACACTGACTACACTAATTCTGTATCTGGTAAATATAAAGGGAAGGAAGGCAAAACATTTTCAAGATAATTTTTTTAGTTAAATATTTTACTAAAAATGGGTCTATATGTCTCATGATACGTACATGAAAAATTAAAATGTAACATTTTAATTGCTATTTAAAATTGATAGTTAATAACTGATAATGAAATAAATTTATTTTTTTTTCTTGTGATTAAAACCCTTATGAGCCCATTTGGGGCTGACATTTAATCAAAATACTGTCCCTTCCTCCTATGACTTTTTAATTTTAATTTTTAATTAAAAAGTAACCTGAGTGTAAAAATAAATTTTAAAATAATATGATTAAAGTTAATTTGATTCTAAGTTCTGAAATACTATTTTCTTTTTAATTTTGCAAAATGTATCCTTTCATTTACTTATTTTGTTGTTGTTGTTAATCCTCACCCAAGGATATTTTTCCACTGATTTTTAGAGAGAGTGGAAGGGAGGGGAAGAGACAGAGAGAGAGAAATATCGATGGGAGACAGACACATTGATTGGTTGCCTCCTGCATGTGCCCTGACCAGAGCTGGGGATCGAGCCTGCAACTTAGGTGTAGTACATGCCCTTGATAAGAATCAAACCCGGGACCCTTCAGTCCATAGGCTGATGCTCTATCCACTGAGCCAAACCAACTAGGGCCAAAATGATTTTTTAAAAATTATTCCAACAACGCAGAAGTATATGCAGTACAATGTGAACATCCTTTACTGCTTTCTAATTCCATTTCCCAGATAAAATCACCATTATAAATTTAGTATATTTTTCCAAAGCATCTTTGTAAACATATTTATATAACTTTATTTTGCTCTAGAAAACTCAGATTGCTATTATAAGAGAAAAATCCAAATGCTACCTTAAAAGTTTGTTATAAATACATTTTGGATGGCTATAAAAGCTTTTATTTTAAAGAGCAGTCTTAAGAAAAAAGACAAGGAAGAACTTTCTATAAATAGTACACACAAGATCATAAAACTAATCTTGTGGTAAGCAACAGTGATTGGAACAAAACATTTATTTGTTCCATATAGAGAGATTTTTTCTGGATGTCCCAAAACATAGCCTGCCTATATGTTTCCAACACAATCAATACTTCTCTGTGTCCTTCTCCAACCACTTCCAGCTTACCTGCAAGCTCCACACTCAAACGTTCCATTCCCTTCGTGACACTTTGGACTGCTAGGGATGCCTTCACTTTGGCAGTCACACTCACAGATGAACTGAAGAATAATCTCTACTTCTTCAGTGAAGCCCAGAGGTTTAATTTTAATGGTTTCAGAATTCTTATTTGGACATTTATTTGAAGTTATGCTAATTTCAAATTGAACCTTAAAGGGAAGAAAACAAAATTAAGTTTTAAGTTAACAACTAAGCAATTTAAATATACTAAAAAATACTTTAAAAAGCTCCTCATTTCTTTTATTCTCAAATTACAAACTAGATTGCTTATATAAAACAGCAATATTTTTCTTTTCTTCAGAAAATGTTTATACAACCTACCTCATCTCCAATGGAAATATTGGAGCATTTTCTTCCATTTTCCCCTGTTCCATTCACCCCATTTTTGCAGTAAGATTTATAATTTATTGTTACTCCTTCTGGCAATTTGCTGTTTTCCAAAATTACTTCTGAGGAAAGGGACTAAAACAAAGACTAATTACACATAGGAAAGGCAAACAAAATGCTACTATAAGTTGAATGCATAAAACCAATGGGCCCATTAAGAAAACAGTATCCTATATAATAAAAGCCTAATATGCTAAGTGTCTGGTCGTCCGTTCAACCAAACCATAATATGCTAATGATATGCTAAGGCCGCTCAACTGCTCGCTATGACATGCACTGACCACTAGGGGGCAGACAGTTGACTAGTTGACCAGTCGCTATGACGTGCACTGACTACCAGGGGGCAGACATTCCAACCAATAGGTTAACTTGCTGCTGGGATCTGGCTGATAGGGACTGAGCAAGATGGGCGAGACACGCCCTGGAGCCCTTCCACAGTCCCTCCCGGGCTGGCCAACCTCCTGCATCCCTCTCCAGCCCTGAATGTGCACTGGTAGGGTCCCTCGGCTTGGCCTGTGCCCTCTTGCAATCTGGGACCACTCAGGGGATGTTGGAGAGCTGGTTTCGGCCCAATCCCACAGGCCAGGCCGAGGGACCCCACTGGTGCACGAATCCATGCACCAGGCCTCTAGTAATTTAAATAAAATGTTTAAAGCCAAATCCTTGGTGCTTAGAAAACACAGAACCTAGAGAAACAGGCTCTAATTAATAAGGACCAATTCTTCAAAATAATGTACATGATTGAAAAGTAAAAGTATTTTTGCTTTAATTACTAAGTCAAAATGTTAATGATCATATAGCATAGAAACCTGATATTATGAGGACTCCTCATAATTTTCTTACCCCGTTGCCAATATGGCCCTATGACTTCATCTAACATGGGACTAAGGTAAATAATCTACTACACAGTCTGAGAACAAATTTCCTTAGAAATTATGGTTACCCTGGCCAAAAACAAACAAACAAACAAAAAAACACACAAAACAACAAATAAACACACACCAATAGCTCCAAGTAAGAAGGATTCAAACCAGTGATTTATTAGAATATGAGACTGCTCAGGACAAATGCAAAAGGCTATAGCTTGTACACACGCCTACACGGATGGGAATTTATGCTGTTAAGATGGAGAACTATAGGCAAGATATGAAACAACTAGAATCTTGAAAAACTGTAAAAACCTCTCTTTTTGAGTAGGGTCTTCCTAAAACATTTTGGGAACCCCTGACATGAACTAAAAAAATATATTTTAAAAATATCTAAAATTCAATCTGTCAAGGGAAGAAGAGGAGTAGAGATAATGTATGCAGCACACAATGGTTACCGTAATGTTACAAATGCCTTCAGATTACTTAAATGATCATTAAGTATGGTTTATAGTAATCATTTTAAGTAATCTGAAGGCATTTGTAACCAATACTTAATGAATATCACTAAAGGTACTCTGATTAAGCTCTAGACAGAGCAAATAATTCCTCTTTAATTTCAATTCAACTTCCTTCCATGTGTGTGGGGGAAAATCTTATAAATCCTTTTAAAATAGTTGTCATACATATATTTAAATTATACTTTTTTAAGAGAATGTGAGATTTTCCTCCAGATATATGGAATTTAAACTTTATGTTGTCCTCTGTGTTTTGCTATATTGTGTATGAAGGGAGTTTTATTCCTTTGAGCACAGTCCTCTCAATAGGGTACTGTCCAAATAGATCTTATTTAAAATGTACTCACATTGTACGCATCAATGATCAACTGAATTACATTGCTGGAATTTGCAGATAATGTTCCTACTGCTGACTTAGGGATCAAATTTTTCAGTTCCTGCAATTAAAAGATAAGCACATAAAATGCAAATATATCCATTCAACAAGTAACTACTGAATACTTATTTTTAAATGCCAGTACCTAAATAACGTGGTCTAGAAGTTTGATGTTCTTTTTATCTCACATATATATTTACCTTGTAAACGGGCTGAAATTCTTCAGTAACTGCAAAAATTGTCTGAATGTTATTTTCACTTAATTTCTGGACAAGGTGAGCGATAGAAGGATAATCCTAAGAAATTAAGTAATAAAATTTAGTATGTAATTACATCCAATCAATACATTTTTAAGTCATTTTTGAAAATCAAATTGCATATATAATTGGATCACTCACAGAAGACTGCTTGAAATAACACAAGCAGTGTGTCGAAGTAGATGGTGTTATGT
Source organism: Myotis brandtii (assembly GCF_000412655.1). Classification (NCBI taxonomy): domain Eukaryota; kingdom Metazoa; phylum Chordata; class Mammalia; order Chiroptera; family Vespertilionidae; genus Myotis; species Myotis brandtii. The sequence goes on along the minus strand of NW_005371764.1, from coordinate 553,645 downwards.
GTTTCTACTCTTCTCTCTTTATGTATCAAAATTTCCATAATAAAAAGGTTTTATAAAACAATATTTTCTATGTATATTAAGTGTCAGAACAAATAAATTAAAGAATTGCCAGTAATTAAAGATTGTATTATCTGTCACTTAAGAAAAAGACCAAGATTCACCAAGGTTTAAATTTCTTCCAGACTAAATAACTGGCCAATCTTTATTTTTAATAGAAGCAAGGTGCCTATTTGTAAAACTCACATGTAAATAAGATAAGGAATGTTAAGACTATATTATTTGTTTATAAATAATATCACATTTGCTAACAAGCGATGCATACAAGTGAAAGGAGAAGCAGCCATTGTCCAGGCATGGAGAAAATGTGTCTAAGTAGCTCCTTTCACCCTACTGAGGCCCTAAGTGCAAGGAAGCAAGCACAAAGCCACATCTATAGAAACAGCAATACTAGCTTTCCTGAAATATTAGGTCAGGACCCATACTTGCCAAAATAACAAAACCCAAACCCTTATGGACAAAAAGAGGCCACATAGTAAACCTGACAAGCTCAGGAGAGGACTACATGGCAGCCTTACAAACTCAGAGACCTAAAGTAACCACATAGGATGGTCTGAAATTAAAGCTTTTTAACTAAAAGCGGTTTATGGAGGGTAGTCATGTCCTAGGCGGTATCTTCCCTGACAAAGGTTAATCTTTACTTTAACTGAGCCTACTGTCTTTTTGCATCTATGATAACATATCTTTGGAATGTCTAAGTAATGTTCCTTTTTCTGGACCCCTCAAAGCACAGGTATTGTTCTGTGAAGACCACAAATCCCCTGACTGTTATTGAGTTAATTGTTGACTGTTAACTATCCTATATCCACCTAAGTAAAAGAAGTGTGTGTCTATCATTTTACTTTTTATCCAATCCCAGAGGTATCCTGCTTTGCTTTCTCCCACTTCCCTAATCTATCACCAATGGATTTCATGTAACCTACTTAAGTCTCCTGTTTTCAGTGTAATGCATAAAATAAGGTACAAAACTGCCATTCTCCAGAGCATTATCTCAATCTGTTGAGACTTTGCTTCCTACCAACTGTTGACAGTTTGGCCCAAATAAACTCACAAAAATTCTTCACAGGTTTGAATGTTTCTTATGTTAACACCCTGAAAAACCCACAAGCCTGTCACCCACACTTCTCTTAGTATTAAACACTAAAATCAACATGATTCCACTCAATATGTAAGGAATTAAGCACTTACATAATAATGGCTCATTGTGTACATATCATTTTCCAGGTGACACTGTCCATCATTTGGTAAAACAATGCCACCAAGTTTCCCATCTCCAGCAAAGTGAAACCCAGCATCCGTAGAAAATACCAGCAGCCGTGTAACATTCCTCCAGCCAATCAATGACTTAAAAAGAAAAGGATTAAAATTCTAAAATACTACTCACAATAATTCATATATGCTACCATTGTATTTTTAACCTTATTCTGTATCTTCTTTACCCTCTCTTTGCACAATGCTAAAACTATTCTTGTGATAAATACATAGAACCCATTGAATAAAGCTCCTCTATCCCACTGTAAAACTATATTTTGCCTGGTTGCCCATTTATCTCAGCTCTGTTTTAAAAACTGTATCTTTTAAAATCAATGTCTTACTCCCACTAGGAGGTAAGCAAACTAACTCTATGTGTGACAGGGACCACATCTGGTTTTGCTTATCTTCCTATCTGTAGCAGCTAGCACAGTGGTTAGCACACAGTACATGCTTCACATCATGTATTTGCTAGGTAAATAAAAATGTCTCAGCCTGTGTTTTCTTAAAAAAATATATATTTTATTGATTTCAGAGAGGAAGGGAGAGGGGGAGAGAAACAACATCAATGATGAGAGAGAATCATTGATTGGCTGCCCCCTGCATCCCCCCTGCCCCCACTGGAAATGGAGCCCACAAGCTGGGCGTGTAACCTGACTGGGAATTGAACTGTGACCTCCTGGTTCTGACCTCCTGGTTCATAGGTCGATGCTTACTGAGCCCTGCCCAACAGGCTCAGCCCATATCTTTACCTTTCTGATGCTGTCTTGTTCCCTTCCATCCTCTATCCTTGCTCTATCTTCTACAGCATATACCTCCTTTAGGGCCCTCCATATTAGGCCTTCCTCTTTTAAGCACAGAAAAAAAAAATCTCCAAAGACTTGCCCTGCTTAATTCCATCATTCTAACACATCAATACTATTTACTTATTCGTTTATTTTATTTTCCACAAAGAATTTAATGTAGTCGTAAAATCCTTTTCTCTCTCAGTAATTCTGTAATTATGTTTGTCTAAATTTACTGAATACATCTGTTTATGTCCTCATAAGACTGTAAATTCCTTGAAGGCAGAAATTAAGTTTATTAATGCTGGCAACTCAGTGGAACATATGTCTCTTTTGCATCTATAGTGAGTGAACAGTTACTCTCAGTTAGCGTAACAATCAGAAAGATAGTAGTGGCCATGAATATTATGGCTTGCTTTAATCCCACAAGCTGAGGCAAAGTCAGAGGTAGCCCAGAGAATGCTCTCTCTCACCAGTGAGCTGCTAACAGGATCACAAATGAATGGCTGGAAAAAAAAGAGTTGTCAGGCTAGGCACTACCTAGATTACTCTTTCTTTCCCTTTAAAAGCAGGCTACCTTTAAATTGCAACTACCCAGAGAGATGTCAAAAGTAACAATAATATATTAGTTAATTATCTGCTGAGTGCTTAGTGGCACTTTAGATGGATTACTATATTTAAATTTCATAATATGCCTAATGAGGTATATCTATTATTATCCTTTCTTAAGGAAAAGGAAACAACCCTCTAGAATGGCTAAGTAAATTCCCTGAGATCAGTAGTGACGGAAAAATCTGAAGTCATGTTCTAATAGTCCAAAGACTGCTCTCTTAATCACTATACCATGGTGTGATATTATATTATTATCTTAGATATCATTAGCACCCTAGCAAAAATTGTTTGAAAAGTAACCAGTAAGAAACATCTGGAATCAAGGAGGGACTTCTAGGGAATAGGAGTACTACAAGAAAAAAAAGGGGAGCAATGATACAATAGTAGGTACTTAAGACAAACATTACCCAAGTGCCTATCAATAGACAAGTGGATAGAAAAGCTGTGGTGCATACACAATGGAATACTACTGGGACATAAAAAAGAATGAAATCTCATGAATGGACCTAGCGGATATTATACTAAATGAAATAAGTCAGATAGAGAAAGACAAATACCAATGATTTCACTAACATGTGGAATCTAAAGAACAAAATATACAAATAAACAAAATAGAAACAGACTCATAGATACAGAGAACATACTGATGGTTGACAGAAGGGAAGAAAGTTGGGGGATTGGGTGGAAAAGGTAAAGGGATTAAGAAGTACAAATTGGTAGTTACAGAATAGTCACAGAGATGTAAATTAAGCATAGGGAATATAGTCAATAATATTGTAACAACTATGTATGGATCCTTGAAATATCAGGGATCACTCTGTAAAGTACATGACTAGTCTAACTATTATGCTGTACATTATCTACGTCACAGTGTTTTCTAATTTCAGCTTCAAGTACACCTCACTATAAGGTCATCCCAAAAGCTTCAGCTAGTAAATGGATCATAAAATTCTAATCACTAGTATAATGCTACTACTGAAAATCTTATAATTAAAATTTCAGCCCTAGCCAGTTTGCCTCAGTGAAAAGAGCGTTGGCCTGCTGACTGAAGGGTCCCGGGTTCGACTCTGGTCAAGGGCACATGCCCAGGTTTCAGTCTCGATCCCCAATAGCGGGCGTGCAGGAGGCAGCCGATCAATGATTCTCTCTCATCATTGATGTTTCTATCTCTCTCTCCCTTTCCCTTCCTCTCAGAAATCAATAAAAGTATATATTTTAAAAAATTACAAATGTTATGTCTTCTCAAAATATTATGTTCTCGGCTTACAAATTAGGAGAAAGGTCAGTGTGAGAGAGAAACATCAATTGGTTACCTCCCATACATGCTCTGACTGAAGATCGAACCTGCAAGCTGGGTATGTGCCCTAACAGAGAATTGAACTGCGACCCTTTGGTGCATGGGACAACACTCTAACAAACTGAGCCACACCAGCCAGGGCTAGGGAAAGGCATATTTTAAAGATGATAAGCAGAACGTTGATCAAAAGAAAATGACACCCAAGACACTGATCCATTTGAGCACTTTTAATGCTACTGTGATACCTCAGATGACCTCAATTCTATTTCTGGCACAAAGCCAGAAAGTCAAGATACCTACGTCTCTTCTAAAAACCTAGAACACCAGCTGAAGTGCCCAACTGTTTCAAATGGTAAGCATTCTGGATTTTTAAAACCCTGTATAAATGAACTAAGTGACTAGTTCAAATAGAGACATGATTACATATGCTTATATAAAGCACTTTCGGTTGGAGGAAATTTAAGGGACTAAATTCTGTACTTCTCTGGAATAACTGAGTATGATATGGTAATAAAGATAATTTTTCCCATTAACTGATAGTAAAATCACACTAAAATTCACACAAATAATATTCCTTTGTAGAAAATGAGCCGAAACCGGTTTGGCTCAGTGGATAGAGCGTCGGCTGCGGGAACAACTCCAGTGGGAGATGTGCAGGAGGCAGCTGGTCGATGTTTCTCTCTCATCGATGTTTCTAACTCTCTATCTCTCTCCCTTCCTCTCTGTAAAAAATCAATAAAATATATTTTAAAAAAAAAAGAAAAGAAAAGAAAATGAATGCACTTACCCCACAAACTGCAACTTGCATGATTGCATCAAAACCACCTTCTGGAGAATCCAAATTTCCAGATATGCGCTGTTTACCAACAAGATCATTAAATACTCCCCCTTTATCAGTAAGACTGAGCACATTTTTGTAGCTAAATGGGCTGGTGCAGTTCTGTTCACTTGTGCAAGGGTTCTTGAGCTTAGCTGGTGTTGTACTAATGTAAGGCATCACAGTCTTCTCCACAAATGAGCCAAACCCTGTGTAAGAAAAATGCATAAAGAGAAACGGATGGATAGATGAATGGATAAATTTGCATTAAAAAAAAAATCAAGAATGTTACCACATGTAAGTCAATCTTTTTCCTTACAAGAAATAATAAGATTTAAATAATAAGGTTTCAAAGGAAATCATTATAATATTTGAAAAATCCAGGTCTGAAGTGAGAGTAGGCTATACTGGCTGGTGCAATCATATTAATTAGTAATGAAATAGCATCTGAATACTCAACATGTTCATAAAATAAATAAACAAATTAATGACTAAATTCCTAAACACAAGCATGCATTTCATTATCCATTTGGTAGAATATCAGCCCTCCACATCCATGGGTTTTGCATGTGCAGATTCAACCAACTGCAGATCAAAAATATTTTTAAAAATCTCAGAACATTACAAAAAGCAAACATTTGAATTTGCCATGCACCAAGCACTATGATGAACTCATGTGAATAAGGTGACGAGTAGGCAGATCCTGCTGTTGCCTAAATGAAAATACCATCCTATATAATAAAGAGGGAATATGCAAATTGACCATCACACTGTCACAAAGATGGTGGCGCCCACGGCGGAGGTGGGGTTTCCATAACACAAGATGGCTGCACCCATAGCAGAGATCGAGTTCCCGTAACGTGCCTTAACGAGCAATCAGCAGGGGTCTGAGGCTGCATGGCGCTGGGCTGGGGCAGGGGACCTGAGGCTGCGCTTCCCCTGCCCGGTGGGGCTTGATGGGGGACCTCAAGGTGCGCCTCCTGCCCCGGTGCTGGGTCAGGGGACCTCAGGCTGCTCCCCCTTCCCCCCGAGCCGGGGGACCTCAGGCCGCGTCCCCCACCCGGTGGGGCTTGACGGGAGACCTGAGGCTGCGCCCCCTGTCTGGCGGGGCTTGATGGGGGACCTGAGGCTGCACCCTCCACCCTGTGGGGCTTGACGGGGGTCCTGAGGCTGTGCTCCCCTATCCGGCGGGGCTTGACAGGGGCCCTGAGGCTGCACCCCCTACCCAGCAGGGCTTGACAAGGGAGGGTGGGGCTGGCCGGGTCTGGATCTTGCCCAATGGGGGTGGGGTTGGCTGGGTCTGGGTCTTTCGCGATTTTGAGGCACCACGGGTGGGCGGGGACTAGACTCTGGGTCCCGTGGCATGCCCCAGACTCTGACAGGAGGAAGATTTTCATATACATTTTACTAATTTTCTTTCATCTCTGACACTTCTATTATAGAGAATGGGCAAATAACAGTATTAAAATATTTCCTCTAATTAATCCCCTTTTAATGTGCATAAATTTCATGCTCCGGGCCACTAGTTCTTTATATAAGGGACCTGAGCATCCTTGGATTTTGGTATCAGCATGGGTCCTGGAACCAACACCCAGTGGATATGAGGCACAACTATAATCTGTGTCAAATAACATGGTAGTATACATAACAGAGGAATAAGAAAACAGAAAACTTATTAGATGTGTGACAAAATTATCAGTCCTTTCTGAAAGAAAAGGCTAAAACCTGACCTTATTTATCTCATAAGCATGTGGTGAAGAACAAAACTGCCAAGATTTATACAAATGAAAATTATTTTTTCAATATCCCCACCTATTCGGAAGTCTGAAGTAATCCTCTTCATTTCATTCATCAGATCTGTTCCAAGACTTTTTACATTCTCCAAGTCATCTTTCATAGAGTAAGAAAGGTCCATTAGGTAGTAGAGATCAATGGGATAGTCTTCAGCTCTCTTGAATTTTAATGCAAATGTTTGAGGCTCCCCTAATTAAACAGATATTAGAAAATGAAATTAGCTTGTTAACAATAAAAGCAATGAGGAAAACCAAATAGACTGTATTTGCAAGGTAAACACCATAAAATGAAATGTATTATTGCTGTATTTTTCACAAAATTCCATATGTAATACAATGGGTGTGTATTCAATTTCATTAGCAAATCTTTTTAAAATGCCAGAGGCTGGGGATACAAGATGAAAAAGACAACATCCCAAATCCATAGTAAGTAAAACAGACAAAAATGGTTGATTTATAACTAGCACAGAGGAAAACAAGTAGATGGAAAAACATAAATGAGACTGGGGTGGGTGAGAAGGGCACATTATAAGGAACACCTGACTTTTTAGAGTTTGAAGTTCTAAATCAAGACTGTTCTCTGTTTAATGGGATCCTACTATATGCAAATAACAAATTCTGTTTTTTTACTTTAGAAAATCTGGTAAAAAGTTTTAAAAATGACTTACAGAGACAAAGAGATTTGTTAAGAAACTACAGCAAAAATCTAAGACAGTGAAAGTCTGAATGGAAACAGTGAGGAAGGAGAAGAGAGATGAGTAAGAGGTGGCAGGTATAATTCACTTAGAAAATATACGAGAAGGTTTGAGTGAAAAAAAAAAAAGCATAAAAATTTTAACTTGTAGTCCTAGCCAATTTGGGTGGATAGAGCATTGACCTGTGGGTATAGGGTTCTATTCTGGTCAAGGGCATATAGCAAGGTTGCAGGCTCAATCCCTGAACCTGGTCAAGGCACATGTGGGAAGCAACCAATCAATGTGTTTCTTTCACATCAATGTTCCTCTTTCTTTTTCTCCCCCTCTCTTTCACTCGCTCTAAAAATCAATGAAAAATATCCTCGAGTATGGATTAACAACAACAACTACCTTGTAGATTATTTCTATGCAAATTTCTAGTACATAATTCAATAAATGGGTTTGAAGCTTAAAACTCTGTGCGACAGTATACAAATGGTTTTAAAGCCGTAAGAGGAAAGCCTACAACTAGGAGGACTGCAAAAAGAAAGGAAGACAAAAAGACACACAAAAAGAGATTAGAAAGCAGTATTAAGAAAAACTACGAGTGATATCATAGAAGTCAAGAGAAAGAGCATTTCAGAAGGCTCAAAGGCATCACTTGGTACAGAAAGGTTAAAAAGAAAAAGCCCCTCCGCCCCCCGCAACAAGGGTACACTAGACTTGGTGGTTCAAGGTGATGGTAGAGCTTTGTCAGAACAGGCTTAGAAGCAAAAGCTTGACTGCACCAAGTTGAAGAGTAAATGGGAGTGGAAATCAGGGACACAAGTAATGTGCACCACTCTTTTGAGAGAAAGGGGATGGACCTTGGAAGGAGCGGGAAGAGGGCTTGTGTTTTGTTGTTGTTGAGATACGAGATTGCTACAGATTCTGATAAAAACCTTAATAATTTAACAATACTAAACATATACAAAGGAAAAATATAGGCTAAAATGCTGTCTGCATATATGAACACTTTTATTTTTAAAACCCATTAAATCTAATACTTTCTTAATCTTTAACAATTATTATTTCAAGTATGTATTACAAATTGTTATGTCTGGAAAAACATGTCTAAAATTTAATGTATTCCACATTTCTACTTGAGAGCCAGTCCACATATGAAAATGAACCCTCAACAGAAACTGATAAGAGACTTATATAAAGTTGTTGTCAAAAAGCTCAAGTAGAAACAAAGGTATTCACAGAATTAGATTTCTTACCTGATCGTAATTGCAAAACCAGCTGCTGTGGTTGGATCTGTGTAATATCTTCTGGTTTGAGCTTCTCTGCAGTTCCTTTGCTACGATTGGTTACATTTTTATTTTTCTTTATATCTTTGGAACCTCTGGGATTTTCTATATCATCTGGATGACAACCCTTCTTTTTTAAGGCTTCTAAATCATCACATCGTGCAGAAGTAGGCATTCCTTCTTGTAAAAATGTCTAAGTGACATATAAAATATAGGTATAAATAAAAAGGTCAAATCTTTTACTTAATTGCAAATACACAATAAAATTGTGCAAATCAAGTGACATATCGAATGTACTTAATTTCTGGTTTTTAAACAAAATGTTTACTTCATCCAATCCATAATAAGTGCTCTTGTTTATGTACTTAATTTCTGGTTTTTAAACAAAATGTTTCCTTCATCCAATCCATTATAAGTGCTCTTGTTTATAAACAAAATTAGAGGCCCGGTGCACGAATTTGTGCACCAATGGGGTCCCCCAGCCTGGCCTGTGGGATCCAGCCCAAACTGGCTCTCTGACATCCCCTGAGGGGTCGGAGAGAGACGCGGGAGGGAGTTTGGCCAGCCAGGGAGGGACCATGAGCGGGCTCCAGTGCGTGTCCAGCCCATCTCGCTCAGTCCCGATCAGCTGGACCCCAGCAGCAAGATAACCTACCGGTCAGAGCATCTGCCCCCTGATGGTCAGTGCACGTCATAGCGAGTAGTTGAGGCCTTAGCATATCATTAGCATATTATGCTTTGATTGGCTGAATAGCCGATCGGATGACCAGACACTTAGCATATTAGGCTTTTATTATATAGGATATTTCCCTGGAAAGTAATACTGTTTTTACTAATATATTATTAGTAATTTATTATTTTAATAATACTTAGGAGTGATCTAAGTGTACATTTTAATTATGCCACCTGCAAATTCAGAGTATCTAATAAAATAATTTATTTAGTGAAATCACTAATTCAGCATGGTTAACATCCACTAATAATGTATATACAACCAAATATCAAGTATTTTTCCTTAAGAAAATTCCTTAGAAGCCTCTCATATTATGTAGCATTCTCCATCATAATAACCTTGAACAATATATTGCAGAAAACATGTTATCCTAAAAGCCTCTTTATTAATGATGTCATTTTAAACCAAAAGAAGAAATTTAGCACAAATTTAGTATTCTTGGAGGTTTAAAACAATTTTAAGTATTGGCTATTACTGTAAACAATACAATAAGTGATTATATGACAAGGGTTATGAATATATTTCTACAAGGTAAACTGTAAAAATAGAAAAGATCATAATGGTATGTAAATGGTACTTGTGGCTTGGGGCAAAATTCCCAGTAGTGACATGATTTCAGAATGTGTTATACATCAACAACTTAGATGGAAATAAAAATTGTATCAGATGACCGAAGTACCTTAGTAAAAACAAAAACACTGCTTTTAAGATGTATATAAAAGATTTTGAATAACACGTTTTCATGAAATGTGAGGAGGGGAAAAAAAACAATGTGAGTGTATGTGTGTATGAATTTTAAATGTGTACATATAACTAAATCAATTATTATAACAGACATTTGACATATATCCCTAAAAATGTTATATTTAGTAAGTCAAAAATTTTTTAAATCTTAACATTGGGAAAATGAGAAAATGCCTTTCATTTGTGGTCACTTATGTTCACTTTGATATGGTATTTTATGATCTACCAATTTTATGGTGTTGTATATAGTTAGAACACTTAAATACAAAAAATAAACAGTGGTTTTGATCAGTTGTTTTTCAAGGGAAATATAAGCCTAAATGAGAGCATTTAAATAATTAGAAAAACAACTGGGGGAAAAAACGTGCCATGGATCAGATGGTTCAAAGTTGTACTGTTTTTATGTATTATCAAACTTAAATTACTACCTAGTATATTATTACTTTCCAAATATTAGCCAATTCGGAAATCATAACATGTAAGTAAAATGTCATTAAACATATTCCAAAATAGCCTTTAATAATTTAAGAATTATGCTACAAAGATCAAAGGCTAAACTACTTAAATAGTTTGGGTAGGATAACTGTCATCTCCGGACAAACTATAACCCTAATAAAATGGATACTGTTGATGATAGTAGCTACCACTCATTTAGAACCTTCTAAGTGAAACTGCAATTAAGTTCAGCACTTTCTATTTTCTCCATTGTCTCCAATTTAATTCCAGAATACTATTTTTAGGAGAACAGAAAGTAACCAAAATTTTGAAATAACAAAACAAAAACCTCTCATTTTGTCTTTCATATGGTCAAACCAAATTTGACCAGTTATGTCTATAAAACGGATACTTGAAATGTGGAGGTCAAATGACTGAATAAAAACAAATAATAAGTTTTGACCTTCTGATATTCACTCTGAATAAATTATATATTTTCAAAATGACTTTCCTTCAATTCCTGTTCTAATCCATCCATTCATTCATTGGTTTGTTTATTCATTCCTTCATTCAACATTCAGTAAGCTATTGTGGAAGGTTCCATGTTAAGCAATAGAGATGACAAAAGTGAATAAAATTTAAACCCTAACTTCAATAGTTTGCAAATCAATTAGGATATAAATCAATTCCATATTAGTTTAACTCAAATATAATTAGAAAGATTAATTTATACCTCTCCCATCAATAAAAGGGAAAACCCTAAAATAGTCAAATTAAATGGCTAGAGTTTTAGGGGCAGCTATCCAATGGAAATATAATACATTCCACAAAGGTGAGCTATATATAAAATAATGATTTTAAAAAGTATTAATAATGTTGAAATGCTAGTAAATCTTCAAACTTTGGTATTTATTTGAGGCTTACAGCAATTCTCAATTTGAACCACCCATACTTCAAGTGTTCAAGTCACATGAGGTGTTGATCAGCACAACTCTAGACCATCATACAATACTGTACACAGAGTTGACCCTTATTCAACAAACACTGCTTTAAATGAAAATTCACATCGAGCTCTTCCAAGGATACAGTTGTGTGTAACACTAAATGACTAGAGAATAAATGGAAAGAATTTGTGCTGTCTTACTTACTGAATTTGTACACCATCCACAATTTGGCCCTGCTTGTATACATTCTCCACATGATTTGGCATTTGCTTTTAAACATCTATTTTCATCTGTCAGGGGAAAAAAGAATAGACCATTTTACTTGATATGTCAAAAGAGAAAATAATAAAAAATCAGGATCACAATGACAAATAATTCAATATATATATGAACGTTAAATATGAATACTATGATCTAGATCTGCCCTAAAGAGGCCCCAAAGAGAAGTGATTCTGGGTTACCTTAACACAAAGCCATAAAAAGACAGTTACCTTTCTTGTCTTCTATAGCAAGGACTACGTACAATTATTGATGTACATTTATCCTTTTTGTCAAAGGCATAATTCCAGATCTATCAGGTTGAATGGTCATAATTGTCAGTTTTCTTACAAATGGGCAAAGCATACTTCATTTAAGTCATATTGCCATACCTTGAGCAGTTTTCCCTTCATTTTTATTATGTTAAATATTTGAAAAGTTCATATTCATCCAAGCCAAAATCCCATGACTTATCAGGCTCTGTGTTCAAAGTATGTTTTACAATTCTTTAATCTAAATATCAGCATGCCTTTCATGTGGTAAACACTGACATGGACTGTCTCTAATGTGTCTTTTCAGATTATGCTCATTATGAAAAATTTGAAAAATACATAAAAACATAAAGAAAAGAAACCTAAAAAATCAGCCACAATCTGCTCATAAGATATAACTACTATTAACAATTTGTATATATCTTTCCAGGCTTTTTTCATATAAATAGATAAAAAAATATCAAGAATGCATAATATATATAAACGAAATTGAGGACATACATTTTGTGTACTACTTATACTTTAGCCTGAGTATCATTATAAATTCTTCAAAATGATGCCTTTTAATAATTGCATATTTCATTATATTGCACCCTATTTAGTGGAAAAACTTGTGTTCACACATCCTTACTCACATGCACACACAAACCCCTGAAACACATATGTACATAGATGCACCCACTCAGATGATCCCATTCTTACAATATAAAACTCTATTTTTTATCATAGATTTTTAAAAAAATACTGAGTTGAAGAATATTAATGGTTTTAAAATCCTTGATACACACTAATTTCTACCCAGAATTAATATTCTCACAAGCAATATACAAATAGCATTTCATTAACTGGTATTTAATTAATGCACTAAGTAATTAATATAAATTTTTCAACATCACTAAGTAATTAATATAAATTTTTTTACTCTTTTAATAGGTATAAATTAGAATATCAATTCATTGTCAATTATTTAAGATCTCTCATTTTTTCATATTTTTACTGACCATATCTTTTGTAAATTTTCTATCTTTTGCAAATTTTTCTATTATGTTCATATGTTTTCATTGGATCTCTACACATGATAAAAAAATTAAACCCTTTTTTGACTTTCTTATTGTTGATGGTGTTTTGACATATAGATATTTTGGGATTTTTATGTTGTTGTTGGTTTTATGAATTTCAAAATTATCAATATTTCCTTTATGATTTCTTTCATTTTTCTGTGTTGGAAGACCTTCCTATCTGAGATAAAATAACTGTTCTACAGTGCATTTTTTTAGAATTGGAGAACAGCATTCTATTATTTCAGATGTGGATGCACCATGGTTTCTAAGAGGATTAAATACATTTTTGTCTTTATTTTCCACTCCTCTACTAACAACGCCAACATTTTTCAAGACTTTTTGATCAAAGAGTAGGAACATCTACTCGTCAACTGTTCCTGGTTTCAGTTTTTTAGAGTATAATAGATAGTTCATAATCTACCATTCTACACTTTTCTTCTAAATATATTACATGTTATTACTTTTTCTATGCTCAAATCACTCTATTACATTCTCAAAAGTTTTTTCTGTAGTGTATTGCTGCAACTTTCGCAGCAGGGTTCAAGATCTGAAGGAGGGGCCGATGCACAAATGAAAATGCTATACAAGAAATATGAATTTAGAAGGCATTGGGGGCCGGTTGGAGTCTCTTTCTTGAAGAAACACTCCGACTTCTGGCCTGGTCTGCTATTTATTTACTTGAATACACATTTGACCTTTAGCAATGCATACAGGCATATCAAAGGTAAAGTTTGGTAAACAGTAAAAGGATTATCAGGTTAGGGAATTGCCTTGAGCCACCACTGTATCAACAAACGAGGTGCTTAGCATCAGCCCTGCTAACACCCAAGGTCCAACGGCCTTCCACGTTCCTTGGTGCACTGACAGTATTGGCAAGAGGTGGCTTCCTGCAGTGTATTATCTCTATATATAAAAGCCTAAGCAACTGAACGACTGGTCAACCGGTCACTATAATGTGCACTGACCACCAGGGGACAGATGCTCAACGCACATGATCGTTCTCCCTCCTGTCTGGATCGGGCCTGCGGGGATCAGTCTGAACCCGGCTATCAGACATCCCTCGAGGGGTCCCGGATTGCGAGAGGGTGCAGGCCAGGCCGAGGGACCTTACCAGTGCAAGAATCTGTGCACTGGGCCTCTAGTATCCTATCATTTTAGCATTTCACTTACTAACCTGCCTACCATCTTTCGGGGTGGCAAAGGTGAGGGGCCTTGCAAGCCATAGTAAAAGGACCTTGCCTTTTACTCTGAGTGAGATATTGCAGGGCTTTCAAATGGATCAGCAGGATCTGATTTAGGTCTCCCTGGAATATAACTGGTCAAAAAGCCATACAAGATACTGAAATGAAAACACAAATATGATTTTTTATTTACCTGCTTGGCCAAACACATAGCAAACTGAACTGATCAGTCCAATCCAGAAAATCAGTTGTAAATTCATCTGAAATATAAAATGTACATTATATTTTAAAAATACATTAAACATAAAACATTTCCATCCACTTTATCTTCTGTTGATTTTATAAACATACCTCTCAATCATTTTTTCTCCAACCTTTCTCCACACCCCAGTCATTTTACCTTTCCTCTCCACGAACCTCATCTTTCACCTACATTAACTAAAATAACTTTCATAACAAATCTCCAGAATCTGTTCTTACTTTTCTTCAATTCACATATATTTTAACATATAATTAACAGTACTTCAAAAAAGAGTAACAGTGGTAAGTATTCCCTAACACTATAAAAGCTATTAACAGTCTTTGTCCTGTGAAATATCTATCTCTATTATTGCCTATGGCTCCTGGGGACCAAACAGGCATATCCAGAATACAACATCCTCTTACAATTTTTCAATAGTTTTTATTTTTCTTCAGGAGACGACCAATATCCTGTACAAGGTCCTGACTCAATTTTTTTAATTACTTCTTTTTAAGAAAATCAAGTTTTATGCATGGAGTTAATAAAATATTTAGTTTAATTCCCCACAATTTCTATACCTACAATAGACTCCAAAAAGGTGGGGGAGGGAGAGGCATAAGAAACCTTAAAGAGGCTTAAAGTTTTACAGAGTCTCTAAAGAAAAATTAAATAATATTTTGTATATTAAGCAGAATAACCCAAACCATACATACATACACTAGTGTCCCAGTGCATGAACTCATGCACATTGAAAGGAAATTAATTAGAAGAAATATTTTAATATCTCTATTCACGGCTTGCTAATGAAAAGAAAATAGGATTCTATCGAGTCTCGAATCTACCTACTCCAGGACTTCTGTGAGGA
This sequence comes from Myotis brandtii, assembly GCF_000412655.1. NCBI lineage: Eukaryota > Metazoa > Chordata > Mammalia > Chiroptera > Vespertilionidae > Myotis > Myotis brandtii. The sequence continues at coordinate 538,333 of NW_005371764.1, read as the reverse complement.
TCAAATGAGATGAGGCACAGAAAAACGCTTCACAAATATTTGGTTAAACTGTTATTACCCGGCGCCCACAGCATTTCTGGGCTGGGCTGGGCTGGGCTGGGGGCTGCATTTTTTCCCATGGGGTCTTAGCAGCATTGGCTGCGATTTGGTGGAGTGTCGCTCTGGGGTGGTGGCGGGCTGTGATCCACTTGGGGGAAGCCGAGTGTTGGTTTGTTGGCGCCACGTCCGTGATGCCGTTTATTTTAAAATGGCCAGTGCACGTCATAGCAGCTCCTGCATTGAGCATCTGCCCCCTGGTCATAGCTACTGGTCGGACAGACGAACACTTTGCCTTTTATATATAAAGATAACAATTTTCTGTGAATCAAAGTTTTTACTATATTAATCTATAACTTTCCAGAGTTTATCAAAGATGGCTATAGCCAGAGGTCACTGATCCTATCCCTTAACTACTTTCTGCTTTGAACTAGCAGCCAGTCAAATAATTATGCATAAATATCTGTCCCTACCATATAAAAAAACAAACACAGACAAAAAAAAGGAGAGCTCTACTAGTTATCAAATAAAAAGAAATGAAAGCAATATAAGGTAAACTAGCAAGCAAAAATAAAAAGGGGGGGGGGTCTTTTTTTACCTAACAAAACTTACTGCAGAAGACTGAGAGAAACCAGATATGGCTCTGTATAATATGGGGGGAAATAATTTAACAACCTACATCAAAAACCATGAAAATATGTTTCTACCCTCTGAAATAGCAATCTAGCTATTGGGAATTCATCCTAAGGAAATAATTAAAAATATAAGAGGTGATACACATACACAGTAAGTACAGAACTCAAGGGTGGAAATAGGTTTACAATTGTTTGTATGGAAATAATACAATAATTACTAAATAATAATATAAGAATAAACTGTGTTTCCATATTCACAACTGTAAAGCAACTTTACCCAACTCTGTATATTTACAATAGGTGAAAGTGCAAACATCCTCTTCCCAAAAATAGGGCAATGGCTAATTGCACCAACTTAATAGACCTATTAGAGTCATAAGAATAATAAAATGAAGTAACATCAAAAGTTTTAAAGAATAATTTTGGATGCAAGGTATACATTAACATAACAGGTATGCAATACAGATAATGGATTTATTTGTTTTTTTAAACTGTCATAGTCTTTTCTTTTATGGATGAGTAGCTGTGTGCAATTATTCACTTGGTAAATTTCCTTCATTTAGCAAACATGTTTTTTTTTAAAAAACCTCCATCTTCAAGACCTTACATTCCAGGATGCAATTTCCATAGCTCCCAGACAGTGCTTCAAAGTTGTCTTAGAGCACCCAGGATACTTGCATTTTCCCTGCTGTGAACAGTTGTCCCCTTTTCTCTGTTAGCTTTCCAGAGAACAGCGATAATAATGTTCATAGTCATCCACTTTGCAACTGTGCTCAGACTAGCCAAGTTCTGTTATGCCAGGAGCTTACAGTTGTGCTTATATATCAGTGACTGCATACAAAAGACCAAGAAAACTGTCACCGAAGTGTGAAATGCCTAACAGTTCACCTTTTAAGGCCTGCCTAAAAGATGCAACATGTAATAAACCCATGTAGGCCATAATTCTAAGCAACTCAAATGTTATCAATTCCAAAGTTGTGACTAAAAGGACCTGGAACATTAAGACTCCCAAGGAAACGCATGACTGTGACAAATGGAGCATCAAGGGCAGTTTCTGCACAAAGGCCATATATGGACTGATATGTGTTTCTTAGGGATACTTCTCAGGCTATTTCAAGGACCACTAGACTACCTTGAGAAACCTCTTAAAATATTACACACTTCAGAGAATTACCACTAAGATAAAGTTATTAGGTAACAGAAAATGTTTCCTAACATTCTTAGGTTACATAGTTTTAAAATATTTCTTTAAATGCCATCATCCTCCTATAAACTTTGTCAAGCCAAAGATCAGCCTTCTGAAAACATCAGGCCTCTGGAAGAGCTCAAACCCAGAAACAGACAAACCAAGACTTTAGTGTTGAAGCACAGCTGAGAGAACAAGGACAACATCCAAGAACAGCTCAAGGACAAATGTCAGCTCTCCTGTGATTGGTCAGCATACTGGCAAAACAGTCACTGGCTGGTGATGTAAAAGGCCAGGATTTCTGTCCAGAAAACAGAAGCCACAGGAGATAGAAGACAGAAGTTAAAAATAAAGAAGAGCGATGAGGACAATAAGGTTTAGAAGAGAGCATGGCTAGAAGTGGCCACCAGGAAAGTCAGCAGCAGAGAGCTGGATAGTGAAGAGGAAGTACAGAGAAGACTCAAAAGCCTCCCCACCCAATCGTGACAGTCTTTAAAGGTACCAGATACTTCTGCACCTGTATGGGGAAGAAGGACACACCAAGAGCTTCCTAAGGCAGCACTTCCCAAAGTGTGGTGCAGGGAACAATTGCATCAGATTTACCCGGTGCCCACTGCACACATAAAAACCACCATTTTGGGAATGGGGCTTGTGCTGTACTTCTGGGAATTCTTACACTGAGAAAAGGTGGCCTAAGGAGTTTCCCATCAAGAACATTCCACATAGAACAGTATATATTAGGGGCCAACAGGGAGAGATGTGTTCAGCTATTATCCTGACCCTATCTTTTGTATCCTCTTACATTCAAAGGTCTAGAAATAGTTGTCTACACTGGTCTCCAATTCAAAACCTCCTACTCCCTCTGCTATAATTGGTGTCCACTCGCTACCATGCATGTACAACTGCTCTTGCAAAAGAAAACTTTCCAGACCTTACCTTACCCTCTACATTCATTAATTCATTCAAAAATGTCTTGACTGCCTACAATATGCACTTGAGGAGATACAGTAGCTTATGACCCACAAAAATTACATATTTAATACATTTCACCATTATTTCTTAAAACACTCTATTTCCCTGGACCACTGGTGTCTCTGAAAGTTCTTCCTCAGACGACTATGTCAGGTTTGTGCCCTATCTGGAGATACCTCAAGGAATTTTCACTTCAAAGACAAAAATTCAAATAATTACAAAATGACGTGATGGTTTCTATAATGAAGACAAAAACAAAGTGCACTGAGGACCCAAAATATGCCTGGGTATGTTCAGAGGCTTCATGGAAATGGCGATGTTTCAGCCAGAATTAGACATATAAGAAATGGGTTGGCAAATGGAGAAAAGTCTTCTAGGTAAAAAGGTTTGCACATGCAAAGCCATGGTGTCCTGAGAAGAATTCTAATTATTTCTTTTCAACCTTAATTTCTAAACATGTTTGGGTGACTATACACCTCCACAAATGGAACTGTCTCACTCTACCTTTAGAGGAAGAAGACCAGAAAAAAAGTCTATATATATAAAACCCTAATATGCAAATAGATTGAATGGTGGAACAACTGAACAACCAGTCGCTATGAGGTGCGCTGACCACCAGGGAGCGTGCGTGAAACATGGTGGGCGTTGGCAGCAGGTGGCAGAGCATGGAACATGGCGGGCATCAGCCACGGCGGGATGGTGGAGCAGGTGAGTGGGGGCGCCAGACCAAGGTGGGGCCCCGGTTGATGTCATCAGGGCGAGCCTCTGGTGGTTACTGAAAATTCTTTGCTCCTGCACGCCGTGGTCCTGCCCAGCACTCGCACCTGTTGCCGGAACCAGCCCCGCTCGCACCCACTGCCGGCGCCCGACTTGGGCCCTGATTGCTTGGTGCCATCAGTGGCTGCTGGCCCTGATCGCCCCTCAGGGTTTCTCCACCTCCCCCTGCTCCTGAGGGGAGATAGGGGCCAACTCTCGCACCTGCTGTTGGCAATGGCCCTGTTCACACGTGCTGCTGGCACCGGCCCCAATGGCTCCGTGCCATCGGTGGGTGCGAAAGGCCCAGCACTGTCAGCGCGTGAGAGTGGTGGCAGCAGGAGCAGGGCTACCAGCAGACAGGGGACCGGGGCCATGGTGGGAGGGGTCGGGCAGGGGCACGAAGGATGGGCTGAGACCCGCCCCTGTGCCCACTGCAGCCTCACGGCCCACAGTTCCTTTCAAGGTGCACAAATTCTTGCACTGAGCCCCTAGCCTATATATATAAAAAGCTAAGTGACCGGCCAATAGGCCGGTAGGTATGACGTGCACTGACCACCAGGGGGCAGACACTCAACACAGGAGCTGCCGTGTGACAGCAACTTTGCAGAGTGCCCTCTCACACTCAGGGACCCCTTGGGGGATATCAGACTGCCGGTTTCGGCCTGATCCCCACAGGCCAGGCCGAGGAACCCCCGCCTGCCGGAGGGACCCCTGCTCACTCCACAGATGCCCTTTGAGCCCCGGTGCAGCCAGCCAGGGAGGGACCGTGGGAGGTTGGCTCCAGGGCATGTCCTTTCAATGTGCACCAGGCCTCTACTTGTTTATATTATTTGTAGTTAAATCTGGTCAGTGAGATGAGTGATTATTTTATCCTTGTAATTTTCTACAATAAGTATCAATTATGTTAAAAATCTCAAAATATTATAGAGGCCAAAAAGAATCCTAAAGTACTTAACTATTTGTGAGGTTTAAATTATAAGTGGGAAATAACAGAAACTGAGGCCAGTGAGGCAGGAGGAATTGGGTTACAGAGAGCCTTCAAAGCCATACTAAAAGAGTTTAGATTCTATTCAACACATAGTAAGGAAATTGAAAAAAACTGGGGCAGAGAGGAACCAAGATCGTGGCGTAGGTAAACACGGGTATGTGTTGCCTCCCACAACCACATCAAAATTACAACTAAAATATGGAACCACCATCATTCAGAACTGCCTGAAAGCTGGCTGAATGGAAGCCTTACAACTAGAGAAGTTAAGAAGAAAGCACACTGAGACTGGAAGGAGGGGTGGAGATGCAGAACAAGCAGGTCCAGCACCCACATGAGCCATTTTTTAAACAGGAGGGAGATCATCCCTGTGGAGGCTGCCCATGAGGAGCAAGGGGTCCCAGCAGCACACTAGACCACCAGCCCAAGGTTCCAGAACTGGAAAGAGAAGTCCCCATAACTTCGGGCTGTAAAAACAAGCAGGGATTACAGAGGCTGATGGAGACCCAGCTGTTCCTCTAAAGGGCTGGCACACAAACTAATTTGGACTCCATCTCTCCAAATTCCAGCACAGGACGGCTTTGGGAGACCCAGACACATTAGGGGAAGAACTGGATTATCTAGCATCGGGGCAGGAATTTGGGGGTGGCTTTCTTCCAGGCAGGGGTGCTTACAGGGGTCACTGTTCCTGTGCTAGGACCTCCCCATCGCAGAGTTGGCTGGAAGCCATATTTGAGTTTCCATCAGCATGATTCACACTGTTGGCTCAGCCCTGGTGATTCTCTGAGACCTTGTCCCATCCTATTTGCAGCCCCACCCAACCTGTTTGCAGTAGCTTTTACATATGAATGGCTTGTCCTAGCTCAGGCTTCAGACTTTACTAAAATCTATCAAACAAGCTGCAGCTGGCATCAACATGCCCCAATAAAAGGCCCAAGACCTGGCACTAGGACCAGCTTGCCTTGCTTCAAAGCTGGGCCTTGCTTGGGAACTTCCTAACCCAGGGGTGGGCAAACTTTTTGACTCGAGGGCCACAATGGGTTCTTAAACTGGACCGGAGGGCCGAACAAAAGCATGGATGGAGTGTTTGTGTGAACTAATATAAATTCAAAGTAAACATCATTACATAAAAGGGTATGGTCTTTTTTTTTTAGTTTTATTCATTTCAAACGGGCCAGATCCGGCCCGAGGGCCGTAGTTTGCCCACGGCTGTCCTAACCCCATGGTCGGCAAACTGGGGCTCACAAGCCACATGCGGCTCTTTGGCCCCTTGAGTGTGGCTCTTCCACAAATACCATGTGCGGGCGCGCACATACAGTGCGATTGAAACTTCGTGGCCCATGCACAGAAGTTGGTTTTCGGCCTGGGCGAGTCTATTTTGAAGTACTGTTGATATTTGGCTCTGTTGACTATTAAGGTTGCCAACCACTGTCCTAGCCCATTACAAATAGCAGCCATCTGTGGATCTCTCTGTAGCTCCTGCTGGGTGGTCCCAGGTAGTGGCTGACTTTGCACCTCCCTGGAGGCCTTAGTTCAGTGATCCAAGCCCTGGCACCTTTTGGACAGCTTCAAACCATAGCAGGTTACAACTTTACACAGCTATAAGTGACACACTCAAGGGGCAGACTAAGCGAGCACCAAAGCCCACTGAAGCAAGTCCTGCTTCATAGGAGTGTCTCCTGCATAGCAGCTCTTCCACTGTAGTTGCAACTGGTCCTTAAAGCCAATTGGCCTGGAGGTCAACTCCTCTCAGTGACGCTAACAGCAATCAAGGATCAACTATAAGGATCAACACCTAGAGGGCCCAGCTCAGATGACTGGGGAGCCTGAGCCATTGGGCCCTACAGGACATCTACTATACAAGACCACTCTAAGAATTTTAGAAGACATTGCAGCTCTAACTAACACATAGAAACAAACACAGAAAAGCAGCCAAAATGCGAGTTTTGATTTTTAGATTAAATTATTGATAGACTACAGGCCCGGAACACGACATTCATGCACTTGGGGAGGGAGGGTCCTTGAGCCTGGCCTGTGCCCTTTAGCAGTCTGGGAGCCCTTAGGGGATGTCCGACTGACGACTTAAGAGCGGGCCTAAGCCGCCAGACAGACATCCTTGGCGCTGCCGCGGAGGTAGGAGAGGCTCCCACCACCGCCGCTGCGCACGCCAGCCATCAGCCAGGCTTGTAGCTGAGCAGCACTTCCCCTGAGCGCACTGATCACAAGAGGGAAGCTCCTGCATTGAGTGTCTGCCCCCTGGTGGTCAGTGTGCGTCATAGCGACTGGTCGTTCTGCCATTCGGTCAATTTGCATATTACCCTTTTATTATATAGGACTAGAGGCCCAGTGCACAAAAACTTGTGCACTGGGGGAGTGGGGTCCCCCAGCCCGGCCTGTGCCCTCTCGCAGTCTGGGACCCCTCGGGAGATAACGACCTGCTGGCTTAGGCCTGCTCCCGGGTGGCAGAGGGCACGCCCAATCCCTAGGTGCAGCCCCTGGTCAGGCTCAGAGCAGGACCGATTGGGGAGTTGGGGCGCCGCCCCCTGTCATGCACAGAGCAGGGCGGATCGGGAGGTTGCAATGCCACCCTCAGTCACGCTCAGGGTAGGGCCGATTGGGGGGTTGGGGCACCGCCCCCTGTCACACTCAAGGCAGGGTCGATGGGGAGGTTGCAGCGCCACCCCCTGTCA
>NW_005371764.1:524479-530068 GCF_000412655.1 Myotis brandtii | reverse complement strand
AAAGCAGGTATCTGGTTTGTTTGCGTTCTATAATCGAAACAATGTATAACTCCAGCTCTGAGATCCCGGCGGGCTGAAAGCTGGTTTCTGGGGTTTTGTTTAGCTTCTATATTTGTTACAATGTTTCTTAGAGTTGCAGCTCAGAGGCCGGCAAGTCAGGCGGGGAACGTTGGAGTCTGCAGTCACTGGAGCAAGCAAGCCTCCCTGTTCGCTTCAGTGCATGGCTGCCGGCCGCCATCTTGGCTGACAGTTAATTTGCATAAGGATATGGTGATTAGCCAATGGGAAGGGTAGCGGTCATACACTAATTACCATGTTTCTCTTTCATTAGTGTAGATTAGAGGCCTGGTGCACGAATTTTGTGCATGGGGGGGTGTATCCCTCAACCCAGCCTGCACCCTCTCCATTCTGGTACCCCTCGAGGGATGTCTGACTAGGATCGGGCCTAAACGGGCAGTCGGACAACCCTCTCACAATCCAGGACTGCTGGCTCCCAACCGCTTACCCTTGCCTGTCTGCCTGATCACCCCTAACTGCCCTCCCCTGCAGGCCTGATCCCTTCCATCTGCCCTCCCCTGCTGGCCTGATTGTGGTGGCCATCTTGTGTGTTGGAGTGATGGTCAATTTGCATATTACTCTTTTATTAGATAGGATATGTATTTGTTGCCCCAAAATGGTAACTTTTGTTTTAGAAATGTAGACTGAAATGCTTCTGTGAATCTAGCGTTCAAAACAATAGTTATAAGGTTACTCAAAGATCTTCATGAGACTTTCAAGGGACTCAAAGAAAGCTTCAAGGGACTTAGGGAGACTTCCAAGGATCTTAGCAAGAACGTAAGAGACATTAAAAAAAAAAGACCAGTCAGAAATTAAGCATATACTAACTGAAATAAAGAATAATTTATAGGGATTCAATAGTAGAGGAGAGGATTCTGAAAATCAAATGAACAATTTAGAATGTGAGGGAGCAAATAACACCCAATCAAAAAAGCAAAAAGGAAAAAGAATCCAAAAATATGAAGATAGTATAAGAACCTCTGGGACAACTTTAAGCATACCAACATCCGCATTATGGGGGTGCCAGAAGGAGAAGAGGTGGAGCAAGGTATTGAAAAGCTATTTGAAGAAATAATGACAGAAAAATTCCCCTACCTGGTCAAAGAAATAGACTTACAAGTGCAGAGTCCCAAACAAGAGGAACCCAAAGCGGCCCACACAAGACACATCATAATTAAAATGCCAGGGTTAAAGACAAAGAGATAATCTTGAAAGCAGTTAGTTACCTACGAGGGTATGCCCATGTCACTGTCAGCTGATTTCTCAAGAGAAACTATGCAGGCCAGAAGGGAGTGGCAAGAAATATTCAAAGTGATGAACAGCAAGAACCTACAACTAAGATTACTCTACCCAGCAAAGATCTCCTTTGGAATTCAGGGTCAGATAAAGACCTTCACAAACAATAAAAAGCTAAAAGAGTTCATTAACACCAAACCAGTATTATATGAAATGTTGAAGGGTATTCTTTAAGAAGAGGAAGAGGAAGAAGAGATAAAAAAAAATATGAACAATAAAATGGCAACAGTACATATCTATCAATAATTGAATCTAAAAATCAAAATAAATGAGAAAGAAACCTAATGAACAAAATAAACTGGTGAATAAAATAGAATCAGAGGTGTGGAAACATGGAACAGACTGACAAATCTCAGAGGGAAGTGGGGGGGAGATTAACCATAATCTTACCTATGGACACAGACAAAAGGGTGGTGAAGACCTGGGGTGGAGCAGGATGGGAACTGGGTGGAGGGGAACAATGGGGGGGAAAAACAGGCACATCAGTATAACCTCAGCAATATTTTTTTTTTTTAAAGAAAAAAACCTGGGCAAGGTAATGACATGACAACAAATACATTGCAGAAAATTAATGAGGTAGAGCAGCGGTTCTCAACCTGTGGGTCGCGACCCCTTTGGGGGTCGAACAACCCTTTCACAGGGGTCACCTAAGACCATCGGAAAACACATATATAATTACATATTGTTTTTGTGATTAATCACTATGCTTTAATTATGTTCAATTTGTAACAATGAAATTGGGGGTCACCACAACATGAGGAACTGTATTAAAGGGTCATGGCATTAGGAAGGTTGAGAACCACTGAGGTAGAGGATGAATGGCAAGAGAGGAGCCACAAGACAAGTACAAAATTTACTGCCAAGGTTCAAGTAAGAGGTGATAATATCTAAATTCAGACAGTAGCAATGGACAAGAAAATCAATCAGTGATTAGGAGGTAGTGACAATAGGATCTGATGATTGTTAGATAGGGTGAGAGAGAAAAAGGAATCATCTCTTTCAAATAAAGAATACAGAAGAATGAAGTTAGGGGAGAAAATGATAACTTTTGTTTTAGAAATGTAGACTGAAATGCTTCTGTGAATCTAGGAGATACTGACTGGTAAGTTAAGACACAAGACTCTGGATCTCAGGACATAACATCAGAGCTAGAAATACTTACCCGAGAGCTGTTACTATATAGGTGGCAATTGAAATTAGGAAAATGAATGAGATTGTGAAAAATTCTTAGGAAGAGAGAAGAGCTAAGGGCAGACTTGAAGAGGTGAAGACACAGAAAAGAGTAAAAGTAAATGATGGAGCCAGGCCTCCTTGGAGCAAAGAGGGATGACATCCAGAGCACAAGGGGTTATACTACCCTAAAGAGAGGTGCAGCACCTTTTCCCTAAGTCATGGCAGGAGGTATGAAGCTGAGAGCATTCATCCATAGCAGCCTATGTTTCTTTCTGAAATAGGAAGTAAGGACTATCCTGAGAGATAAGGAGATGGGGCTGAGGAAGGTGCAATAGGCACAATTATAACATTTGTTTCACTTGCAACTACCTTTTATCTATCTTCCCTGATGAGTTCTGGGCTCCAAGAAGACAGAGCATTGGTGTGTCTTATTCATTCATTGCACCAAAAGTGTTTGGCACAAAATCAATGCTCAAATATTGTATTACATTTTTCTCTGACATTACTCAGAGGAAAGAAAAGTTTCTCAGATTAGTCAATGTGCAGATCCTCTTTTAATGAAAAATAGTTACTGTGGATACCCTAGTAATAATGATTTTCAACTTAAAGCTAAATATAGGTTCCTATACATTATGAACCAAAATTAATTTACACATACAAGCAAATACAAACATAGGCACTGAAATAACAATTACTCAGTATCATCCAAATGTTTGTTGGTTATTACTGTAATTATCAGCACAAGAGCACAAAATTGTTTTTTAAAATCTTGTAGAAATGCTGAAATCACTGAGACTACCTACCATCGTTCTCAGATGCCATATGAAATCCCTGAATTAACCCACTGGTTTACAGGGCAAGTGCAGAAGGGGTGGGGTGCACCAAGAAATGGAGCTGACAAAAAGTTAACAACAAAGACAAGGACAAAGCCAAAGGACTAGAGCAGTGATGGTGAACCTATAACACGCGTGTCAGAGGTGACACGCAAACTCATTTTTTTGGTTGATTTTTTTTGTTAAATGGCATTTAAATATATAAAATAAATATCAAAAATATAAGCCTTTGTTTTACTATGGTTGCAAATATCAAAAAATTTCTATATGTGACACGGCACCAGAGTTAAGTTAGAGTTTTTCAAAATGCTGACACGCCGAGCTCAAAAGGTTTGCCATCACTGGACTAGAGACTACACCAGGCAGGTGAGAGAAAAGGAGCTCACGTAAACAAAGGAGGGAGAAGAGCTGGGAAGTAAGCCAAGAGGGAGGGTTTAAAATGTCACAGTCTTGGGTAAGAAGGTCTAAGACAGTGGTCGGCAAACTCATTAGTCAACAGAGCCAAATATCAACAGTACAACGATTAAAATTTCGTTTGAGTGCCAAATTTTTTAAACTCAAACTATATAGGTAGGTACATTGTTATTAACTTAATTAGGGTACTCCTAAGCTGGCCTTTGCTAAAAATGTCCTCAATCTGATTGAGGTACGTTCGCTGAGGTTGACCCCTTCCAACTCTCCCATCCACACTCGTCTTGTATACTTGTTTCGTCTATCACTAGCACTAACCACTGCACAATGAGACTGCTGACTGACTGGCTCACTCAACTCGTGCATGAATCGCGTGCGCCTCCCCCACGCTGCGTATCCCACAGCCCGCCTGCACCGCGGTTCCGGTCACCCGACCGACCGACACCTCCCACTTCTTCTAACGCCACTTCTTCAAAATAGACTCGCCCAGGCCGAAAACTGACTTCTGCACATAGGCCACGAAGTTTCAATCTCACTGTATGTGCGCGCCCGCACGTGGTATTTTGTGGAAGAGCCACACTCAAGGGGCCAAAGAGCCACATGTGGCTCGCGAGCCGCGGTTTGCTGACCACTGGTACTGGTCTAAGAGAAAGTATAGCTATGGGTGCTTGTTTTAGCTGAGGTTCTTGCCCCAAAAGAAGCCCAAGACAAGAACAGGATTCCAGGCAAGGGGTGTACTCCAAAGGTGACCCCAGGAGAGAGGTAATGAAGAAAGTGAACCAGGAAAAAGAGAAAAGCCAACCTCAGGATACCTGATTTACTGTAGTGGGTGCCTGGAGGCTTGATCTTGCTGGGAAGTTTTGAGAAGTGTATAAAAAGTCTTCCCACAGGAGGGTCAATGTGCAGAAGTGAGTTTTATCAATTCCAGTCCCCACTGGTAAATTTGTCCCATGAGAAATTAATTTCCCCACACTTCCAAGAACTACAGTGCATTTGCCCACAAGGCTACTGTAGAATGCCACAGACAAGAGAGCTTGCTAGAGAAGCCCCAGGTGTTGAAATAATGGAGGCAGCACTCAAGGGAAGATGCAGTCAACCAACACTGAGTCACAGAAATGTTCCCAGTAGCAGTGGCTGGAATCAGAGGGAAGGCCAGGAGGATTGGGGAGAGACTAGGTTTCTAATACAGTACTCAAAGGCCACCAGAGTTGAACAGGTCAAGAAAATTGCTAGACCAGAGTGTAAGAAGTATCATCCTACAAACTCTTTTTTTTTTAAATATATTTTATTGACTTTTTTACAGAAAGGAAGGGAGAGAGTTAGAAACATCGATGCGAGAGAAACATCGATCAGCTGCCTCCTGCACACCTCCTACTGGGGATGTGCCCACAACCAAGGCACATGCCCTTGACCAGAATCGAACCTGGGACCCTTCAGTCCACAGGCCGACGCTCTATCCACTGAGCCAAACCAGTTACGGCACATCCTATAAACTCTTGAGGCCCCCTAACGATGAGAGGAATTAGGGAGCTGATTTAAACCAGGCAATTCACATACAGACACATCATCCTATTTAATCCTATATAATAAAGAGGTAATATGCAAATTAACCCTCACACCCTCACAAGATGGCTGCCTACAATCAGGCTGGCAGGGGGGTTAGTGAGGGATGACCAAACAACTAAACAAGCAGGCTGCATGGGGCAACCAGGCTGGCAGGGAGACTGTGAGGGGCGACCAGGCTGGCAAGGGGGGGGAGTTAGGGGCGACCAGGCAGGCAGGCAGGTGAGTGATTAGGAGCCAGTGGTCAGATTGTGGA
>NW_005371764.1:520346-523238 GCF_000412655.1 Myotis brandtii | reverse complement strand
CCCCCCTCCCCCCCTCGAGTGCACAAATTTTTGTGCACCGGGCCTCTAGTATATAATAAAAGGGTAATATGCAAATCTACTGAACAACGGAACGACCAGTCGCTATGACGTGCACTGACCACCAGGGGGCAGATGCTCAACACAGGAGCTGCCCCCAGCCCACAGGCCCCAATCACTTGATTGGGGCCTGCCGGCCAGCCTCTCAGTCCCTTTCCCTGGTTGGCAGACTCCGATCGCCCAATGGGGAACGGGGATCTGGGGGTGGGTGCCAGCGGAGGCAGGTGGCGCCAGGCCAAGGCCCCCACCCTGCTGATCGCCCCACACACAGAGGGTGACCAAGGTCGGGGGACGGGGATGGTGAGTGGCCAACCTCTGGGTCCCTCCCCCCAGCCGGCAGGTTCCAATCGCCCAATGGTGAACAGGGAACGGGGTAGGTGGCAACAGGGAGCAGGGCTGGGGAAGATGGCCCTGATCGCAGGCCAGGCCTAGGGACCATACCCGTGCACTAATTTCATGCGCCGGGCCTCTAGTATACATACTACTATATTTAAACAAATATAAACAATCTTTGCTTAAAAGATTTAGTATTTAAGACATAAGTAGCTCTTACCGTCTACTATAGATATGTACAGCTGAGTTGCCTTATGAATTATCTAGACATCATTTCTTCATGTCCCCTTAGTACAGTATCTTAATATTTAATAAATGAAAAAACTATAGATAAAGGTAGATATTATGAGTTCTCAAAAAACAAACAAACAAAAAGGAACAGAACAGAAACCCCAGAAATCTGCCCAAGCCATTACGGGCAATTAATATTTGACAAAGGAACACACACAATGAAGTTAAGACAGTCTCTTCAATAAACGGTGTTGGGAAAATTGGACAGATACATGCAAAAACATGAAACTAAACCACTAACTTACACCATAGAAGAAAGTAAACTCAAAATGGATAAAAGACTTAGATGTAATTAGTGAAACCATAAAAATCTTAGAAGAAACTATAGGCAGCAAAATTTCAGACATCTCTCGTAGCAATATGTTTACCGATACATCTCCTAGGGCAGCGGTTCTCAACCTCCCTAATGCTGTGACTCTTTAATACAGTTCCCCATGTTGTGGTGACCCCCAATTTCATTGTTACAAACTGAACATAATTAAAGCATAGTGATTAATCACAAAAACAATATGTAATTATATATGTGTTTTCCGATGGTCTTAGGCGACCCCTGTGAAAGGGTCGTTCGACCCCTAAAGGGGTCGCGACCCACAGGTTGAGAAGCGCTTGTCCTAGGGCAATGGAAGCTAAGGAGAAAATAAGCAAATGGGACTACCTAAAAGTAAAAAGCTTCTGCACAGCAAAAGAAGCCATCAATAAAATGAAAAGGGAGTCCACTGTATGGGAGAACATATTTGGCAATGATACATCTGATAAAGGGTTAATATCCAAAATAACTAAGGAACTCATACAACTTAACAAAAGGAAGACAAACAATCTCATTAAAAAATGGCAAAAGGAACTAAATAGGCACTTCTCCAAAGAGGACATACAGGCCAAGAGATATATTTAAAAAATGCTCAAAATCATTGATCATCAGAGATGCAAATTAAAACAACAATGAGGTATCATCTCACACCTGTCAGAAAGGCTAGCATTGACAAATCAACAAATGACAAGTGCTGGCGAAGATGTGGAGAAAAAGGAACCGTAGTTCACTGCTGGTGGGGATGCAATCTGGTGCAGCCATTATGAAAAACAATATGGAGTTTCCTCAAAATATTAAATATGGAACTGGCCTTTTGACCCAGTGATCCCACTTCTAGGAACTTATCCTAAGAGAAACGAAACACCAATCAGAAAGAATAGATGCACCCCACCCTATGTTCATAGCAGCACAATTTACAATAGCTAAGATCTGGAAATAGTTCACGTGCTCATCAGTAGATGAGTGGATAAAAAAGCTGAAGGACATATACACCATGGAATACTATGTAGCAGTAAAAAAGAAGGATCTCTTACCCTTTGAGACAGCATGGAGGGACCTCAAGAGTATTATGCTAAGTGAAATAAGCCAGTCAGATAAAGACAAATATCACATGATCTTACTCATATGTGGAATCTAATGAGCAAAATAAACTGATGAACAAAATAGATCCAGAGACACAGGAGCATGGAACAGACTATGGAATCTCAGAAGAAAGGCAGGGGAGGGTGGGAAGTATCAACCAAAGAACTTGTATGCATATATGCATAATCCATGGACACAGACAATAGGGTGGTGAAGGCCTGGGGTAGTGGGGGGAGAATAAGGAAGGTTAGAAGAGGTCAATGGGGGACATATGTAATACTTTCAAAAATAAAGGTTTAGAAAAAATAAAATAAATAAAATAAAATATTTAAATTAAATAAAATAAAATGCCAGTAAGCTTAACAAGGACAAGCAAGCCCACCACTGTCATGACAGAGGTTAAGGGTATAGACCAGCAATTTCAAATGGTGAGCCACAAGAATTTTTAAAACATGCAATACCTGACTATTTAGTGAGGAGCACTGACCTCTTTTCCCTTAGATAGTCAAATAAAAAAAAAATGATAACAGCCCACACAACAATAGCCATTCAGTGTGAATGAATCAAAATTTTATGTATTTTTTTGGTCAGATCAGCAAAAAATATATTTTTTGGTGTGCCGCGAATTTTAGTAATTAGTTTATGTGTGCCATGAGATGAGAAAGGTTGAAAATCACTGCTGTAGGCCCAGATGCCTAAATTCAAATATCTGATCAATGACTAACTAGGTAGGTGATACTGGAAGTTATTTAATCTGGGCCCCATTTTCCTCTGGAGACAATGTTTGCATATAAGCATAACCAATGGACACAAGACACTGG
>NW_005371764.1:519339-520315 GCF_000412655.1 Myotis brandtii | reverse complement strand
AGGCTGGGGGGAGGTCAATGGGGGAAAAAAGGAGACATATGTACTACTATTTGTAATACTTTAAACAATAAAATAAAATTTTTAAATCCTAAAAAAAAAAAAATCATAGGGGTTATGTAAAGTTTAATTAAGTTGATAAATTTAAAACAACTTCTGCCACATTGTAAGCACTACCTAGTGTTTATCATTCTTAATACACATTATAGCTGAGCTCAACAACAACTTAATTGAATAAAGAAGTAACAATGTTTAAATGTTTACCTTTTTTTCAATCATAATTATAACCAGAAAACTCTGGATTGATCTATATTAGGAGAGACAAGATATGGAATAAAAGATAAGGTATAAGGGTTAGAAATAGCACAACTGCAAACAATGTTGATTATTATTACCATTCACATAGTACTTATTTTGATACAATATCACAACCTTATTATACTGCATATGTTTAATCAGATGCTAATTATTAATTAAATACTAACTATATTAACAAGTATAATTAGATACTTATTTTAGGTTCTACACCTAAGTAAGATTAACCTCCCTTTCCCTCTTTTCTAAAGGGTGTCCCAAAATTCACGCAAGTAATTTTGATAGAAAACAGGTTTATAATTAAAAATTGTGTATTTTTTATTGATTCATAAAGTACACAGTATAGGGTTATGTATGGAATAGCATATCGGGTAAATGGCCTCTACGGCTTTGCTGGCACATACACACTCTTGTGGTCTTCATTGGTCTTCATTGTCCCTGCTCCTGGGCCATAATTGGTACTTGGTAATGCTTATCAAATTGAAGGGATTGAAATCAAAGGGCGACAGATATTAGAATCTGATTCAATAAACCAAGTAAAATTAGGCTTTTATTTGTTTGTTGTTGTTGTTGTTATTCACTTGATTTTTTTATTGTTTTATTGCTTAAAGTATTACAAAGAGTATTACATATGTCTCCTTTTTTTCCCGCCCTTGACAATCCC
>NW_005371764.1:515420-519145 GCF_000412655.1 Myotis brandtii | reverse complement strand
ATGCATTTGTTTCTCAACAATCACTCGTGGATTTTCTGAACCCCAAATGCGACAATTTTGTTAATTAACCAATCCATCAAGATGAAAATGAGCCTCATCACTGAAGATGATTTTGTTCGAAAAATCAGCATCCACTTGTTGTTCCATAATCCATTCAACGAACTCTATTCACTGTGCATGGTCAGTAGGCTTCAGTTCTTGAGTCAATTGAACTTTGTAAGCATGAAGATGCAAATCTTTCGTGAGAATGCGCTGTAGAGAGCATCTCGAAATGTCCAATTCTTGACCATGGTGCCAAAATGATGTCCCTGGACTCTCAGCAGCACTCTCACGAACTGCTTCGATGTTTTGTGTTGAACGACTTGTTGAAGGACAGCCAGAGTGTTTAAGATCACTAATTGATCCAGTCTCCCTAAATTTTTTAATTAATCTCTTCACAGTTGATGAAGTTAAATCACTATTCCGACCATATTTTGCATGAAAATTGCAAACTGTAGCTGCCAAACCTTCATTATTTTTAAAATATTTCTTAACAATGAAAACGTGTTGTTCTTTTGTGTAGCTCTCCATTTTTAATAACCCTGAACTGTCAGCTGTCACGCTATCTTTTTTGTTGTTGTTGGCAACACTTTATGGCACAAATGGCATAAAATTCAAATCTTGTGTGAATTTTGGGAAACCATTATGTCTATGGATCTGTTTGTTTTTTCTTGCTAAATCCCTTCACCTTTTTCGCCCAGCCCCCCAACCATCTCCCCTCTCACAGCTGTCAGTCTGTTCCCTATCTGTGAGTCTGTTGTCATTTTGTTAGTTTATTTTGTTCATTAGATTCCACATATCAGATGCAACTGTAAATTTCCCTTACTTTGTGGGAAATGCCTCCTCTAGTTATCTACTATTACATAACAAACTGCCCCCAAACTTAGCAGCTTAAAACAACAACATCTGTAGTTTCTGAGAGTTAGGAATCTAGGAGACTCTTAGCAGGTGGTTCCGGCCCAGGGTCTCTTCCAGGTTGCAGCCAAGCCATCAACTGGGCTGCAGTCATCTGAAGGCCTGACTGGGGCTGGAAGGTCTGCTTTTATTCCACTTTGCCCCACGCAGAAAGCAATGAGATGGCAGAGCATAAATTGAAGGAAAATTGAAAAATCCTACTGATCTCTAAGGATACCATCAAATGTGAGGGTGAGAGTTGGGGGTGAATTCATTCAGAGCCAAGAGCACCTTCCCCTTACAGCAGCGGTTCTCAACCTGTAGGTCGCGACCCCTTTGGCGGTCGAACGACCCTTTCACAGGGGTCACCTAAGACCATCATGCATATCAGATATTTACATTACGATTCATAACAGTAGCAACATTCCAGTTATGAAGTAGCAACAAAAATAATTTTATGGGGAAAACATATTTGCCAATGTCATATCTGATAAGGGCCTAATCTCCAAAATTTATAGGGAACTCATACAACTTAACAAAAAGAAGATAAACAATCCAATCAAAAAATGGGCAAAGGATCTAAATAGACACCTTTCAAAAGAGGACATTCAGAAAGCCAAGAGACATATGAAAACATGCTCAAAGTCACTAATCATCCGAGAGATGCAAATCAAAACAACAATGAGGTACCATCTCACACCTGTCAGAATGGCTATCATCAACAAATCAACAAACGACAAGTGCTGGAGAGGATGTGGAGAAAAAGGAACACTCGTGCACTGCTGGTGGGAATGCAGACTGGTGCAGCCACTATGGAAGACAGTATGGAGTTTCCTCAAAAAGCTGGAAATGGAACTCCCATTTGACCCTGTGATCCCACTTCTAGGAATATATCCCAAGAAACCAGAAACACCAATCAGAAAGGATATGTGCACCCATATGTTCATAGCAGCACAATTCACCATAGCTAAGATCTGGAAACAGCCTAAGTGCCCATCAGTAGATGAATGGATTAGAAAACTGTGGTACATCTACACGATGGAATACTATGCTGCTGTAAAAAAGAAGGAACTCTTACAATTTGCAACGGCATGGATGGAGCTGGAGAGCATTATGCTAAGTGAAATAAGCCAGTCAATGAAGGAAAAATACCACATGATCTCACTCATTCATGGATAATAAAGACCATTACAAACTTTTGAACAATAATAGATACAGAGGCAGAGCTGCCTCAAACTGATTGTCAAACTGCAGTGGGAAGGCCAGAGAGGGTTGGGGGGCAGAAGGGAGGGGAGTAAGAGATCAACCGAAGGACTTGTATGCATGCATATAAGCATAACCAATGGACATAAGACACGGGGGGGGGGGGGGGGCCAGGGGATTGTCAAGGGCGGGGAAAAAAAAGGACACATATGTAATACCCTTAGTAATACTTTAAGCAATAAAAAAGAAAAAGAAAAAAAACTGTATGAGGTGGCCCACTAATAATTTTATGGTTGGGTCACAACATGAGGAACTGTATTTAAAGGGCCAGAAGGTTGAGAACCACTGCCTTACAGTAAGACCAATTAAAACTCAAACTTTTCCCCACCTCTGTCATAGCCCAAATAATAAGTTAGAGTTAATAATTAACAAAAACTTAGCAGAAAGGATGAAGGGAGGGCAGGGAGACAGAGAACAGGAAAGAGAAGATAAGATGCTAAGTATTCCAAGGCAAAGATGCAACTAAGTACTTATTTGAAGTACTTTCCATTCACTGTGGGTAAATAGAACAATACCCTGAACTAGAAACTTCCTAAAATTCACTACTCCCACCGAGAAGAAAAAAGGCTTTGAGACTAATGAGCTCCAACAACAAAGGTTTGGCAGCTCCAAAGCTATAGATTCCCAAAACAATGTGAAATCTGAGAATAGTTCATAACAACACCAGACACTTTAAGAAAATTACACAATAACAGACTGAAGACAAAATACCCATCTTCTCCAGGAAAATGAGCATATGGAAGGTCAATTATCACCACACAAGTGCAAAAGGAAGATAAAGAATGGATATACAACATATCCTATCTAATAAAAGACAAAAAGGGTAATTAACCGTACCTCCGCTACGCTTCCCATTGGCTAATCAGGGCGATATGCAAATTAACTGCCAACTAAGATGGCGGTTAACCGCCAACAAAGATGGAGGCTAATTTGCATACTGCAGGCAGGGTAGGACAGCACAAGCCGCCATCCAGGGCCCCATGTGAGACCCGGGGGCGGGCGGGGTTCGGCGGCATCGCTTGCCTTAGCATGAGCCCCGCCCGCCTTCCGGGAGCCAGCCAGCCCAGGGCCAGGAAGGCGGGAGGCGACCCTGGAGCACTGGAGCCACCCAGGCTCTCCCCGCTGTCCGTGCTTCATGAATCCCAAGTTTCCGTGGAAGCAACGGCTGCAGGATGCAGAGCGGGAGACAGGGGAGCGGGCTGAGCATGGCTCAGGCTCGGGCTTGACAGAGGGCACCAGCACGGAGATCTCCCCAGTGGGCAGCAGCTCCCCCTTCCGCCGGGGAGATCTCCTCTGCGCCGGTGCCCTCTGTCAAGCCCGAGCTGCACTCGGCCTGCTCCCCTGTCTCCCGCTCTGCGTCCTGCAGCTGCGGCCTCCGCCTCCGCGGAAACTTGCGATTCATGAAGTGTGGGCGGTA
Source organism: Myotis brandtii (assembly GCF_000412655.1). NCBI lineage: Eukaryota > Metazoa > Chordata > Mammalia > Chiroptera > Vespertilionidae > Myotis > Myotis brandtii. The sequence goes on along the minus strand of NW_005371764.1, from coordinate 515,532 downwards.
GGGAGGAGGAGGCACCTAAGAAGACCCCGGTCACTGGTGCCGGGAGCTGGGAACTTTGTGCCGGGGCACTCCCGGCGGGGCTGGTGGCAGAGGGGAGCTGGGACTCTGGCTA
>NW_005371764.1:514589-515286 GCF_000412655.1 Myotis brandtii | reverse complement strand
GCCCCGGGGGCAGGTGGGGGCTCAGGCGAGGTGATTGGCATCACTTGCCTTCGCCTGAGCCCCCGCCCACCCGCCGGGGACATGGGGCCCTCAGAGAGAGAGAGAGAGAGAGAGAGAGAGAGAAAGGCGGAATTTGGCACCCCACATCCCTCCCTGATTGACCACTGCGATTCCAAGCCAGCGAGGGCTGCATTCAGGCCGCAGCTCCAGGTTCCTCACCCCCACCCCAGGCCCGAGAGCACAGTGCTGGGCAGGGGCACCCAGGGGTTCGGGAATGCAGTGCGAGGGGCCGGCATGAGGTGGGGGGTGGAGGGGCTGTGTTTATACCGCCAAGTTCCCCACTTCTGCCCTGGCCCACATCCCTCCTCCTTCCCCTCAGAGGGCCCAGCTCCTGCCTACGTGCTTGCTGACAGGCCCAACTGCACCGGGGAGTGAGCCATGGCGATCAGGATGGCCACTTCCTGGGATGGGATGGCCAGACCACAGGGATTCATGAGGGCAATGAGGCCCGTGGGGCATGCTCAGCCCTCCGGCGGTGGGGGTGGCCGGCCAAGCTGAGTCTGGCTTCAGTGGGGCCAGTGGGAGCTTGAGGCCACCCCAACCCCCACAGGTCCTGGGCAGATGGTGGCTCAGTGGAGAGTGGTATCTCCATGCATGGTGCCCAGGGGCGGCTGTGAGCTGCTGCAACCCCACCCCA
>NW_005371764.1:501971-512178 GCF_000412655.1 Myotis brandtii | reverse complement strand
CCCCCGCCCCCCGAGTGCACAAATTTTTGTGCACCGGGCCTCTAGTCCTATATAATAATATGCTAATATGCTAAGTGCCCAGTCATCTGGTGACTATTTGACTGTTCAACCAATCAAAGCATAATATGCTAATGATGCTGCTCAACAACCGTTTGCTATGACATGCACTGACCACCAGGGGGCAGACGCTCCAACCAGTAGGTTAGCTTGCTGCTGGGATCCAGACGATTGGGACTGAGCAAGATGGGCCGGACACGCCCTGGAGCCCTCCCACAGTCTTTCCCCAAGTGGCCAACCTCCTGCGTCCCTCCCCAGCCAGCCGGCCACAATTGCCCCAATCGGGTCTGGGTGAGACAAGGCCGGACACGCCCTGGAGCCCTCCCGGGGTCCCTCCCCGGCCCCAATCGTACACCGGTGGGGTCCCTCGGCCTGGCCTGTGCCCTCTCACAATCCGGGACCCCTCGGAGGATGTTGGAGAGCCGGTTTAGGCCCAATTCTGCAGGCCACTCCCCTCGGGAGGGCGCCAGACACAGGGCTCATGGCTGGCGAGCACTGCTGCGGTGGCACAAGCCTCTCCTGATCTGGACTGATTGGGTGTGAGCCCACGGTAGGCGCAGTGGGGCCAGGATGAGTGGGAGCGGCAGGTAGGAGCTGCAGGCAGCATTGGACTGTGGGTTTTGGCCCGACCCCCACAGGCCACCCCAAGGGACCCCACCTGGGCACAAATCCGTACATCGGTCCTCTGATTGGCAAATAAAAAGCCTTGAAGATCACTGAAAGTGGGGGGATGGAAGGGCATGAAACTTAACTATGAAAAACTTCGAAAGGACAAAAAGTGAAAGAAAGTGGAGAATCTCTGAACATCTAGATCAGTGGTTCTCAACCTTCTGGCCCTTTAAATACAGTTCCTCATGTTGTGACCCAACCATAAAATTGTTTTCATTGCTACTTCATAACTGTAATGTTGCTACTGTTATGAATCATAATGTAAATATCTGATATGCAGGATGGTCTTAGGCGACCCCTGTGAAAGGGTCGTTTGACCACCAAAGGGGTCGCAACCCACAGGTTGAGAACCGCTGATCTAGATGAATTCATTATGCTCTTCAAGGAATTTTAAAAATCTCAAGTAGATCTTTTATGATAAAAAATGTAACTGGCGGAAAAATATACATAGGTAAGAAAGGAAATTTAAGTTGAAATCCTCTACAGAACTTATAAACACTGGGAACAGAATCATGACAGGAAGAGGAGGCTTAACCATACAGAATGCAAAATAATACAAAACAATTATATGCATTTTTATACAATCAATGGTGATCTAATAAACAGACAACTGGTATACCACCACCATTCCCAGAAAAAGATAGCCTTATATAAGAAAAAAAAAAAGCATTAAATTTAAAAAATTGGTGAAGGGCACAAAATAAACTCCAAAACTACAGAAAGGCAAACTTGAAATATAAGCAGAAAAATAAACTCTTTAAACAAAGCTATAAGCCATTTTATTAAGGGCTGGTCCAAAATGAATATGAAAAGTTTCCTGAACTTAATTCTTCCCAGTTCCTCCTTCCACTAAAAAGTAAGACATCACCAAGCAATTGATATTCTTCAAACAAGCCTAGTGAGCTGTTCCTTCTTTATACTTTTGTATGCCTATAGGTGTTGCCTTTCCCTGTGAGTAGAAAAGAAAAAGTTAGTAACTGTTTCAGTTGGGAAATTTTACTTTGAGGCAAATTTACAAAAATAACTATGAATTGAGCTAGCAAAAAAAAGTTATCCATCCTGATTAGTGATATCAGTAAGCACTTGAAAGCACAATTTCTTCCACATAATTTCAATTAAGGAGAATTGTAAACTAAGTTCCCAAATTGTGTAATTTTATCCACTTTTTAAGTGGGCCACGCCAAAATTCTTACTTAATCAAAACTTTAATAAATGTTGACCATGTCATTTGTCACATTTCCTCTCTGTCTTATAGTGGAGTAGAACAAGCAGTGCTGGGTATGATTTAAATATGTAATAAATGTTTTAAAACCTAACTAAACATAGGGAAAAATAATTTTCTCATTTTACTCAGTAGTAAGCTGGGCATATCTACCTCAGAACTGTTTTAAGGATAAAATATGACCATGAATGTGAAAGCTCTCAGCAACAAATATCTTTATAGTGATGTACAGATCACAGTTTACTTGATTACTGAACTTTCTTCTTAGTTTCCTACTCATTCACTGGTCATAGGCTTCTAAACATAAGAAACCGAGTGTCTACTTAATAAAAGGTTCTCAATCTTTTAAAACCCATGCTTCTTTAAGAAGCACAAATCCATCGCCTATTGTGTTTTTGATGTGTTTCCCTAAAATAACATTAAATGCACTTTTTTAAACTACAGTCTCTTCCTGCAATAATGAAATATGACCCACCATCACCTTTTAAAGAAGCACTAAATTCATAATATGAAATATGTCATACATAAACTATAAAATATTGGAGCGCTAAAAAATTACTATTCCTAATTTCATAGAGTATGAAAGCTAAGTTGTTTACATATTCATTCAATAAACTTATCACTGACATACAACTTGCATACTTCAAACAGTACATTCCCCAAATTTTTTTCATGTAAATACTTTCCTCATCACTCCACTGAAACTACATTATCTACAACAAATACTAAATAAATAACTTTTCTTCTGTCTGGCTTTATTTTGGCCGTCATTGGCTCTTCATCTCTTCTCCAACCACAATAAGCAAAATTAACTACCCCATTCTTTGTGGTACTAAAACATCATCTTTGTAGTGCCTAGCACAGTGGATGACAAACCTTTAGTGATGCTCAATAATAAAGTGTTACTTTAATTCTATTATAAAACTTCTATTATCACTAATTGTATTTGTGTCTGTGAACCTCATCAGACTAGAACTGGAGGCAAGAATCCAGGTCTTCAATATTTTTTTTTGCATCTTAATCCTAGATTTATTCAACATAATCCTTTTACTCTACCCAACAAAGTATAAACACTATATCTAAATTTTTTTTAAAAATCAATTTTAAAAATATATTTTATTGATTTTTTACAGAGAGGAAGGGAGAGGGAGAGAGAGTTAGAAACACAGATGAGAGAGAAACATCGATCAGCTGCCTCCTGCACACCCCTCACTGGGGATGTGCCCGCAACCAACGTACATGCCCCTGACCGGAATCGAACCTGAGACCCTTGAGTCCGCAGGCCGACGCTCTATCCACTGAGCCAAACCGGCTGGGCAAAAATCAATTTTAAAAGTACTCTGATCTCCCATTTTAGAAGTAATCAGACAATATTTGCTAAATCAGACTAGATTCTGCTTTGTACTACACTGTCCTTTGAATATGTCACCCATCTATCATCCATATATTTGCGCATGCCTCTATAAGCTCCTCTATAAAACCTTCCAAAATCACTTACTCCAGAGCTGATCTTTTTCTCAGGACCTATTAAAAAATATTATTTTATATGGTACATTGTGTAAAATATTCTTTGGTACTTGCTATGTTTCCCTAGACTGAACATACTTATCCCAACTCCACAATACTGGTATACTCAACAGCAAGGTCCATGACAACTTCTTGCTCCTACACTTACTCAGCACAACATTTTTCAGGTAACTGGCACTCACTATACAGATAGATTAAAATGTAATGTACAACAGAGGTACAAGCTAACAAAGAGCAAACAGTAACAGATTTGGCTGTTTAGCATAGGCAGGCTTTTTAAAAATTTTTTCATTGATTTTAGAGAGAGGAAGAGACATCAATGTAAGAAACATCATGCAACCTGGCTGGGGGTGGAACCAGAAACCTGGGTATGTGCCCTGATGGGGAATCAAACCCTCCACCTCTGGTGTACAGGACAATGCTCCAACCAACTTAGCCACACTGCCCATGGCAGCAGGCTTCCTTTAAAACGATAATTTGGCACAGCACCGCGCCCCCCTCCCCCCCAATAGTGATGACACAGAAACTGGTTATTCATGGGAGAAAGAGAAGAGCTATACTCTGCAGTGCTCAGGTCAAGCAGCAGCTACCTTTCAACTCACAGAATGTGGGAAAGGTAGAGACCACTACTTTCTGGCATAGATGCAGAAACCAAAGCCTTATTCGAAGGTGAAGTATTTCCACTAATGTCATAGAGAAAGTCAATGGCAGAACTTGCACTGAAACCCATGTCTCCTCTCTCCCAATCAAGAAACCTTACTGCATCAAACTGCTTCTCTAATTATCTCAAAAAACTAGTCAGTCTGTCTTTAAACCATACATGCCAAAGGGAAAACCCACAAATACCCAAGTCACTCACTGAACTGTCACACAAAGGAATTAGAAACTGGGGAAGGGAAATGCTTTTGTAGACTCCTTTGCATCTTCCCAGACCTTGACTACCAAGTGTTCCCAAGTTCTCCTTGGCCCCTTTTTACTCTACACCAAGCATGTCAAACTTGCAGCCCACAATGACTATTTTTGTGGCCCAGCCAATATAACGGTATGTAAGAAACATTTTAATAAAAATTTTGTAACTTAATTTTTACAATACCCTGTTATGCATAATCTATATACGTAAAAGCCCAAGCGACTGTTCGACCATTCCACCGGTAGCTATGACACGCACTGACCACCAGGGGGCAGACACTCCAACCGGTAGGTTAGCTTGCTGTTGGGGTCTGGCCCATCGGGGACTGGGAGATAGGCCAGACACGCCCTGGAGCCCTCCCACGGTGTGCACAAATGGGGTCCCTCAGCCTAGCCTGCACCTTCTCGCAATCCGCAACCCCTCAGGGGATGTCCGAGAGCCAGTTTCGGCCCGATCCCCACAGGCCAGACCGAGGGACCCCACCGGTGCACCGGGGCTCTAGTTATTAATAACAAACTACAACATTCGCTAATGACTGATTACTATAATCATGTTGCATTCATTTCCCTTCCGCACCATGTCTCTCCACTAATACTAGCAGCGAATATTTTAGCAGCCGATTGACACGTCATCAGTCTTGGACTGACTTGTTTGGTGTGCGCAACAGGAAATATTTCGCTTTAGGAGAACAAGAAAAATAGGATTATTTGCATTATGCTTATTAATTTGTGTAGTTATTCGGTGCCTAGTAAGTTAATGTTCAAGAAAAAATATTAATTTTTATTAAAATGTTCTATTATTTTATGTTAATGATTACTCACTTATTTCAGCCTTTTGTATTCAGTATGTCTGTCAAAATAAACCTATGTTTCTATTAAAATTGAAACTTTTGTTTTTTGCGGCCCACATAAACTTAAACCTTGTTTATTTGGCCCCTGATAACTTTTGAGTTTGACATACTTGCTCTACACCAGTGGTTCTCAACCTTGGCTGCACATTAGAATCACGTGGGAATCTTTTTAAAATCCTGATTTCCGGGCCTCATCCTCCAGAAATTGTTTCTTTGTTACTAGGATTGTGGCCCCACCCCATAACAAAGAAACAGAATTTCCGGAGGATGAGGCCCAGAAATCAGGATTTTAAAAAGATTCCCAGGTGATTCTAATGTGCAGCCAAGGTTGAGAATCACTGCTCTACACTCTCCATTAGTGTTTTCACCTGCAGCCTATTGCTTCACAGTTACAGATAAGAATTACCAACCAGACTTTTTTGTGTGTGTGCTGCCATTCTGCACTCTAAACATCTCTACATATGTATGTCCCATGCACACCTTAAAAAAACCTTCAGCATTATAAATTCATTCCCCCTCAGTCAACTAGATCACTCCCTTGTGGTCATATTGCCTACCTTGTCGAATGGCATCATCTAACCAGAAACTGTCACTGGATTTCTCTTATCTCTCTTACATCAAACTCCAAGTTTTATCAATTCTCCCTCCTAAATTCAGTAGTTCTTGTACCCCCAACCAAATCATTTCCTATACATTACAACGATCTCCAAAGCTTTTTGACCACTCATCTTTATTATTAAAAATATTTTGAGCACACATACAGGCACCCAAAATATATGCATATTTACTTATAAGGTAAAATACATGTATATCTACAGCAATATAGTAAGATATTATAAACCTTAATAAAAACATTCCTGCAGTTCAAGAACCTACATTTTAGAAACTGTATAATGTCCCTACAGTAAGAAATACACACACACACACACACACAGACACTGCTTCAAATAGCCATTTGAAACACTTTCTTTGATTCTCACACACACACACACACACACACACACACACACACACACATTTCATGATGAAATGATATACACATGCTTTGGCATATTGGTAAATATAGTTAACCTTATCTTGTAAAGCCACAAAAAATAAAATTTCAAGGTAGTTGACTTCTAAAAACCCACGTTTTATTATTCTATTTATAAAACTTAACTCTGGCCTTAGCCGGTTTGACTCAGTGGATAGAGCCTCCACCTGCGGACTGAAGGGTCCCAGGTTCGATTCTGGCTAAGGGCACATGCCTGGGTTGTGGTCTCCCTTCCTCTCTAAAACCAATAAGAACATATTTTAAAAAAAAATAAAAATAAAACTTAACTCTGTAGAACAAACTCTCCAAAAATTCATCTGGAATAAAAAAAAGCCCCCGAATAGCCACAGCAATCCTGAGAAAGAAGAACATCTATTCTGCCTAAAGTTCCCACTCTTGTCTTATTTCTAGGATTGAACATTGCAATCCGTTCTCTGTTCTTCCCATAATTCTGATAGTGAAATACAATGTCTTACTGAGGGAGGGCTATATGTCTCAGACTCCCTGGATTAGTGTCAGTTGCCTTACCTCTATAAAAGGGATAATAATAGTTCTTACCACAAAGTATATGTGAGGATTAAATGAGACAAATGATAGAAAATATTTAGTAGATTCTCTGGTTTAGAGTAGGCACTCAATAATTGTTACTTATTGTTGTTAATAATGATAACTTTTTAGAACCTTTTAAATGTCTTCTGAGAAAACTATAAATAAAAACCATTTGCATGACTTCGGACAAACGTGAGTTAAACTCTCTGTTCTTTTGTTTTCTCATTCATAAAATAATATGATCTGACAATACTAACACAAAGATCTCTATTAACTATTAAATCTTACATGATTTTACTTAGCTGTGACTAAGGCTCATACTTATTTTCCTCCTCTGCTTTTCATATACATTGGTAATTCTATTTCTAGTTGAGACTAACTTTGCTTTTGTATCTTTCTTTATATAAGAACCATATCTGATTATGTTCTGTACTCTTTCTGGCAGTAGTAATCATGGGGTATCTTCCTAATTTTCAATGAACTATTATATTCACTATCAAACGCCATAGAAGACCCTAAGAAAGTATTGCTTTCTTGCCCGTCTGATGTGGCTCAATGGCTGAGCATTGACCTATGAACCAGGAGGTCATGGTTCGATTCCCGGGCAGGGAACATGCCTAGGTTATGGGCTCAATCCCCAGTGTGGGCATGTGGGAGGCAGCTGATCTATGATTCTCTCTCAACATTGATGAGTCTATTTCTCTATCCCTCTCCTTCCCTCTCTCTCTAAAAAAAGAAAAGAAAAAAAAGGTACTCGTTTTTTTTTAACTGATATCTTAAAAAGTAATCAGATATTAATCACATAAAACATGTAAATATGCTGCTATAAAAAAAGAAGGAACTTTTAACATCTGCAACAACATGGATGGAACTGGAGAACATTATGCTAAGCGAAATAAGCCAGTCAGAGAAAGATAAATATCACATGATCTCACTCAATATGTGGGATATAATGGTCAACATAATTTGATGAACAAGAATAGATTGATCTAGAGACAAATGGTAGGGAAGGAGGTGGGGTTAGAGAGCAACCAAAGGACTTGTATGCATGCATATTAGCATAACCAATGGACACAGACACTGGGGCTTGCCTGGGGTGGGAAGGGCTGGGGTAGGGTCAATTGGGGAAAAAGAAGACTTAGGTAAAACTTTAGACAATACAAACGTAAATTAAAAAAGCAAAAAACTTAACTCTGTAAAAGTCTTAGAATTAGCCAACTTTAAAAAGATGATAACTTTTCCAAATACAGTTTGGCTCCTTTTGCACACAGCTCCTGAAAGAAGATACCACATTTTTTTCACTTGTCTACTGAAATAATCTAAGGCTGCTAATGTTCTGGGTTTTATGAGCTCCACCTCCTTTAACAGAAGTACATACTATCATTTTTTTTTTTAGTTTTCTACATCTACAGATACTATTTCAGGACCCTTTACTCTTCCCTACCCTTACCCCTGTCAAAGCATCCTTCCTACCCCAAGACTCCCACCTCTGCAACACACAAAACCCCCACAATATACAACCAATGTCAAAATAAACCTACTAATACAAGAGATATTTACATATTTGCACAATATAATCCTCTAGCATTTTACCAACAACCTGACTAATCCTAACTTTCCAACAACAGTCCATGTGAATCCTCTCAGATAAATTCAGCTTGTTACACAGTCAGAAATTTAAATTCTCAGAATTTAAAGTGCTGAATTTTTTAGCAGTTAGATGTTTAAACTCATCACTCTAGCACTGTAGTTAAGAGTAAACCAGTGCACTTACAGGATATTAATGAAAAATTTTCTTCTGATAGAATATTATACTACTCCCCCATGCTGTGAGCCACAATTTATTTGACAAGAAGCCAAACAATAAAAGATATTAAGTGGCAAGCATTCCATGAAAACCAGCATCATGTTAAACTATTTGATTAACTTTCGTTTTATAGAGTGACCAGATCTCAGTCCCCAGAGTCGCTTACAGAGTTAGGAATTTATTGACACCAATATAGAACTACATATTCATTCAGTGAGGGTAAATAGGGGCAGATTTTAATTAGTGACCAGAAAGTTAAGAAGAAAGCTTTTTAAAATTACTAAATCCAGTGATTTCAATGTTGTTGATTCTATATTTTTCATGTGCAGAAAGCTGAGGGAGATTAGAAAACAATCTTAATATACAACTTAACATTCTTTTTAAAAGAATCAACATTACAAGAACTTAAGATTTTAGGTCTGTGAAGTCAACATGGATGACCTTTCTAAATTAGAGTTTATTTGCTTTCTATTTATAGAAGTAAAGTATGAACCACATCCCGTCTTTTAAACTACTATTCTAATGTCTTCCATTTTATACTGAATTTTAGGATAAGTAAAATGACTTTCTCCTCAAATGCCTGTAACCAAAAGACCACTTTGTTTCATCCATTTCCTCTTTATCACTTCATCTTCACTTGTTTAATATTGATCAATGAACCAAAATTATTTGAAAATATGAATATAGTGGGACTCTTAGATAAGTCCCTGTCCCCTCTGCACCTTGATGTCCACAAATGTACAAATGTACACTAGATAACTTCCAATTAAAATTCCTTAATAATTCCTAAAAGTGGTCAATTGTGTGATCTATTAGAAAGGCCATAAATAGTGTAAGAAAGATGCCTAATCAAAATTCATTTAGCATGTTATTTCTGTGCCATCAAAACAGTCAAAAACCAGGAAGCAATTCTATGCACCTAAATATCTATGTGGTATGCAGGCCCAAAGAAACCTTACCAGTGAGGGTATCAATTACATATTGAGTTTTAAAAATCTTTTGTTATACCAAGAAGAGATGAAAAGGAGTCAACTTTTGATCATATACTCCAAGTGTTTCACATTTTACATCTGATTTTTACAACTATACTGTAACCTGTGATTCAAACATGGGCTATGGAGCTAGACCCCATGGTTTCTCCATTCAAGGCTGGATGACCTTATACTCCCTGTGCCTCAGTTTCTTCATTTGTAAAATGGGATAAAACAGCAACTACTTCATTAGATCGGTTCCACGATTAAAGAAAATACACATAAAGTCCACTGAGCTAAGCATGACCTTCACTGTCATTATTACAGTGATTATTACTTTTATTATTAACGTAAGTATTCTTGTTCCCATTTTAGAGATGAGGAAACGGAAGCCGAAAGTATCATTTACCAGTGATCCCACCAATTAGTGCTAGGTTTTGACTCAAAAGCACAAACTTGGTAAAATAAAAATTGCTTAGGCATAAAATACTTGTACTGTTTAAAACACCACTTATATTATGAAGCATAAGAAAGGACACGCAATACATAGGATCCGGGCAGCGTCGGTCACTAAATCTCGCGGAGACCCAGGGGGACGCCCTGCGAGGACAG
>NW_005371764.1:498273-500982 GCF_000412655.1 Myotis brandtii | reverse complement strand
GCGCGGTGCCTCAGTTTCCTGTGCTGAGGGGAGGGGTGCGGGGTGAGGGGTGCGCACCGCGCTCCGGCTTTCCCGCTGGTCTTAGGTTCTGCGTCCCGAGGCTGCACGTCTAACTAACCCACAGTCCCGTTGCCCTGGACTGTCCCGGCCCCTTTAGTTACGGGAACTTGGAGATGGTCCCCTAACCTGTAGTGGTTCATGGGGCCCCAAACGTTTCCCTTTTGGAAGGGAATTAGGTGAAACCAATATTGTTTTCCCGGAATGACAGTTTTCTTGACTTGGGTCTGTGAGGAAGGTGAAGACTTGGGAAGAAGATGGGTACCGAGAATGACGGAGGTGAGGAAAGTTTTAGAGAAAAACTGCCGAGTTGGGGAGCTGCTCTTGTGAGATTAATCGGCTGGTCCATTTATGGGAAACATGGATGAGAAGGAAAAGTTTCATCCTTAAGAATAGTTTCTACTTATCCTCACTTTTTTTAGTAGTGGACATAGGGGCTGGAGAAGAAGCATTTAAGAGGAAAGGGTAACATTCATTATGACAATGGCTGGGCGCAATTTTTTTTTAATCGTTATTGTTGAAAGTATTACATATGCCCCCACCCCCCCCACCCCCCTCCCTTGACCTCTCCTACCTCCGCCCTGCCCGCCCCGACTGGGCACATTTTGATAAGAAGAGTGAAACTTGTACCAGCCAACATCATACTGAAACCCAGTAATTTCAGAATATGCTGCTGGCAAACTGAAAATGTGCTTTGCCAGTTGTGAACTGTAATACCCAATTGGGAGCAGAGCTCAAATTATGAGGTCTATGAAACTGACAAATAGTGGTTCACTTGCCTGAGATTAGAAGCTGGGATGCCCATTTGGCGGCCAATCTCAGACACAAGAAAATACAGTAATCCCACCTGTGGAACATTTGCACATTGCTCACTAGTAAAATCAAATATGTTGGTTAGATAATCTCTGGAGACCTCTAAGAAAAGAGCATGATTTTTGCCACTTCCTTCATGGATGACCAAGCTTAAGAGTCTAAACCAGTGGTTCTCAACCTTGGCTGCACATTAGAATCACCTGGGAATCTTTTTAAAATCCTGATTTCTGGCCGCATCCTCCCGGAAATTCTGTTTCTTTGTTACTAATGTTGTGGCCCCACCCCATAACAAAGAAACAGAATTTCTGGAGGATGAGGCCCAGAAATCAGGATTTTAAAAAGATTCCCAGGTGATTCTAATGTGCAGCCAAGGTTGAGAATCACTGGTCTAAACGATGTCTCCATAGTAATTTCCCAATAGTAAAGCTTCCACCAGACATCAACATTCTTAATTTTAAAGGTCATTTCTCATAGCAATATTCTTTTCTGATATATTGCCTCCAGCAAGGGAAACAAAAGGAAAATAAAGGAACTACATCAAACTAAAAAAATGTTTGCAAAGGAAACCATCAGCAAAATGAAAAGACAACCCACTGAATGGAAGAAAATATTTGCTGATACTCTGATAAGTGCCTAATATCCAAAATTTATAAAGAATTTATAAAACTCAATAGGCCAAAAAAAAAAAAACCAAACCCAAAAATTCAATTAAGAAATGGCAAAGGACCTAAATAAACACTTAAACAAATAAGACAAATAATCAATAGACATAATGAAAAGATGCTCAATGTCACTAATCAGAGAAATGCAAATTAAAACCACAATGAGCTATCACCTCGCACCTGTCAGAATAACTATCATCAAAAAATCAACAAGCAAGTGTTGGTAAGGATGTGGAAAAAAGGGAACCCTGGGACACTATTGGTGGGAATGCAGATTGGGGCAGTCACTGTGGAAAACAGTATGAAGTTACCTCAAAAAAATTAAAAATAGAACTGCCCTCATGACCCAGCAATTCCACTTCTGAGAATAATATTCAAAGAAACCCAAAACACTAATTTGAAAGAATATATGCACCCCTATGTTCATTGCAGTGTTATTTACAATAGCCAAAATTTGGAAGCAGCCCAAATGTCCATCAGTAGATGAGTGGATAAAAAAGCTGTGGTACACTTACACAATGGAATACAACTAAGCTGTAAAAACACACACACACACACACACACACACACACAAACCCAGGATATCTTACCTTTTAAAACAGCATGGAAGGACTTGGAGAATATTATGCTAAGAGAAATAAGCTAGTCAGAGAAAGACAAATACCATATGATCTCACTTACATGTGGAATCTAATGAACAAAATAAACTGACAAATAAAATGATGACAGACTCATGAATATAGAGAACAAACTGACAGTTGTCATGGGGGAAGGTTTTAGGGGCTGGGTGAGAAGGGTAAAAGTTTTAAGAAAAAAAAAGAGCTAGAGACTATGGACACGGACAACAGTATGGTGATTGCCAGAGGAAGGTGGTATGGGAGGAGGTAGAAGAAGGTAAACAGGGGGATAAATGGTGATAAGGGAATCTTGACTTGAAGTGGTAAACACACAATACAATATAGTAGTACAGATGATGTATTAAAGAATTGTATATTTAAAGCCTGTATATATTTTTTAAAAAATCTTTATTGTTGAAAGTATTATATATGTCCCCTTTTTCCCCCATTGAGTTCTTGCAGCCCACCTCCAACCCCCTCCCCAGGCCTTCACCACCCTATTGTCTGTGTCCATGAGGTGGGCTGCGAGAACTCAATAGGGGAAAAAGGGGACATATATA
>NW_005371764.1:483763-498112 GCF_000412655.1 Myotis brandtii | reverse complement strand
CATGCTTCTGTGTCTCTGAACCTATTTTTGTTCATCAGTTTATGTTGTTCATTAGATTCCACATATGAGTGAGATCATGTGATACTAGTATCTTTCTCTGACTGTCTTATTTCGCTCAGCATAATGCTCTCCAGTTTCATACATGCTGTGCAAACGGTAAGAGTTCCATCTCTTTTTTTTTTTCAGCAACATACCACAGTTTTTTAATCCACTCATCTGCTGATGGGCACTTGGGCTGTTTCCAATTCTTAGCTACTGTAAATTATGCTGCTATGAACATAGAGGTGCATATATCCTTTCTGATTGGTGTTTCTGGTTTATTGGGATATATTTCTAGAAGTGGGATTACTGGAGAAGTGGGATTACTGGGTCTAAAGGGAGTTCCATTTTTAATTATTTGAGAAAACTCCATACTGTCTTTCACAGTGGCTGCACCAGTCTGCATTCCCATCAGAAGTGCAGGAGGGTTCCTTTTTCTCCACATCCTCGCCAGCACTTGTCATTTGTTGATTTGTTGATGAGAGCCATTCTGACAGGTGTGAGGTGGCACATCATTGTCCTTTTGATTTGCATCTCTTGGATGATTAGTGACTTTGATCATTTTTTCATATGCCTTTGGCCTTCTGAATGTCCTCTTTGGAGAAGTATCTAGTTAGGCCCTTTGTGCATTTTTTCAATTGAATTGTTTATCTTCCTTTTGTTAAGTTGTATGAGTTCCCTATCAATTTTGGAGATGAACCCCTTATCAGATGTATCATTGGCAAATATGTTCTCCCATGCAGTGGGATCTCTTGTTAATTTGTTGATGGTTTCTTTTGCTGTGCAGAAGCTTTTTTATTTTGATGTAGTCCCATTTGTTTATTTTCTCCTTAGTTTCCATTGTCCTAGGACAGGGGTGGGCAACCTTTTTGTGAGTGCGTGCCAAAACCAGCAAAATTTCTGACTCAAAATTCTTCTGTGTGCCAACCCTAATATTTTGAGAACATGTTATGCCTACTTGATATCTCTTAAGGTGTATGTATGTGAAGAACCTTGAAGAAATAATAAAATTCATTCGAGCGACAAAAACACAGTTTATGATGATGAAAAATACATTTATTTTTTAATGTATACATGTACACTGATAGTCCAACAGAAAACTTTATGACTCTGTTTGATATTATCAGTGGGACTTTTGCTGCTGCATCACTGATGACAGGGATTTTACATCAGGTTTATATTTCGTGAGATATGCATGAGCTACTACTTTCATCCGTCAGGCTACTCCTATTATGAGACTTAACAAAATTCATCACTGAGAACAAAGATTCACAAGCGTATGTGGATGAAAACATGGAGAGTAATGCTGTTGCAAAGTTTTTTAAACAGAAAAAATTTTCTGGAATGGCATTCCAAGTCCTCAATAGTTCGTTTTCGACACTTCTCTCTGGTACTCCTGTCTCTAATTGCTTTTTTTCAATGTTTTCCAAGTCAACTCTAAGGTCAATAAATTTCTGCTTCCAAATTGAGCTACTCTGAAATTCAATCAACTGCATTTCAAAGTCAGCCATGTCTATCCATGAAAACATTTGTAAGTTTAGTTCCTCCAGTTTCATGCTGTCTGGAAACCTCATGAATTTTGCTGTCTTTTCCAGTTCTCTGAATTTCGCAAATCTTGAGAAAAACTGCTCAATAGTTGACTCGATGATGTTTAAAAACAGCTTTTGAAGGCTTTGACAGTCTGTTCTGTCATCTTTTGGGAGGTCTTTGATGTGCCTCTTGAGGTTTGGGAAATATCTAAATCTCTCACCATCCACATCCCTCTTAAAGACTTCCAGTTTCTTTTCAAAAGCCTTTATGTAACCAAACATAACATCAAGTGTCTTGCCAATTCCTTGTAATTTAACATTTAAGTCATTCAAATGTTCACAAAAATTGTAAATGGAAGATTATAAGAGAGGGTTTCACATGCCAGCAAAAGTTACTGGCGTGCCATGTTTGGCACACGTGCCAGGGGATGCCCACCCCTGTCCCAGGAGATGTATTGGTAAACATATTGCTACAAGAGATGTCTGAGATTTTGCTGCCTATGGTTTTTTCTAAAATTTTTATGGTTTCACTAATTATATTTAAGTCTTTTATCCATTTTGAGTTTATTTTTACGTAAAGTGTAAGTTGGTGGTCTAGTTCCTTCTTTCCCTCCTTCCTTCCTTCCTTCCTTCCTTCCTTCCTTCCTTCCTTCCTTCCTTCCTTTCTTTCTTTCTTTTTTTTGGGGGTGGGGGGCATGTATCTGTCCAATTTTCCCAGCACCATTTATTGAAGAGACTGTCTTGACTCCATTGTATGCTCTTGCTTTCTTTGTCAAATATTAATTGAGCATAATGGCTTGGGTCAATTTCTGGGTTCTCCGTTCTGTTCCATTGATCTATATACCTGTTCTTGTGCCAGTACCAGGAAGTTTTGAGAACAATGGCTTTGTAGTATAATTTGATATCTGGTATTGTGATCCCTCCAACTTTGTTCTTATTTCTTGAGATGGCTGTGGCTATTCGGAGTTCTTTTTTATTCCATAAAAATTTTTTGGAGAGTTTGTTCTAGGTCTGTGAAATATGCTTTTTGGTATTTTAATAGGGATTGCATTGAATGTATAGATTGCTTTGGGTAGTATGGACATTTTAATGATGTTGATTCTACCAATCCGTGAACACGGTATATTCTTACACTTTTTTATATCTTCCTCTATCTCTTTTCTCAAAGTCCTGTAGTTTTCCGAGTACAGGTCTTTTACCTCCTTAGTTAAGTTTATTCCTAAGTAGCTTATATTTTTTGTTTCAGTAGTAAATGGGATTTTTGTTTAGTTTCTCTTCTGAGAGTTCATTATTGGTGTGTAAAAATGTCATAGATTTCCGGGTGTTAATTGTATATCCTGCTACATTGCCAAATTCATTTATTAAATCTAGTAGTTTTTTGATGGAGTCTTTAGGATTTTCTTTGTACAATATTATGTCATCTGCGATAATGACAGTTTTACTTCCTCCTTTCCAATGTGGATGCCTTTTATTTCTTCTTCTTGTCAAAACCTGTAGACTTTTATTAACCAACTAGAGGCCCGGTGCACAAAATTCGTGCACTGTCAGCCCAGCCTGCCCCACTCACAGTACAGGAGCCCTCAGTGGATGTCCTACTGATGGCCACAGTCTGGCAGCAGAGGCTCGGAGCAGGCGTCGTGTGTGTGTGTGTGTGTGTGTGTGTGTGTGTCCACTGGGTGCCTGCCCCCCGCCACACCGTGGAGGCTTGGAGCAGGCGCCCCTCTGTGTTGATCTCTCAGGCTCCTGGCCTCCACTGCGTGTTTTTCTCTCCCTTGAGCTGTGGCCAGGGTGGGGTGCTGCCTGCAGGCTGTGCTTTCCTACTCATGGATCACCAGATCACTGCAGAGACTGGGGGCAGGCCCTGCTGGGTGCTGCCTGTGGGGAACTTTCCTGCTCTGGGATCGTCATGGCAATCCCAGGAGAAGGCCCACCTGGGGGTGGGCCAACTTCCTCACTTGCCTGCTCTGGGATCGCCATGGGGTCCCAGCTGGCAGCGGGGCTTAGGCGGCACACGGGGATCCCGGCTGGGCACGGGGCTTAGGCGCACAGGGCTTAGGCGGCACACGGGGGTCTGGGCTGGGGTGGGGCTTAGGTGACGCAATTGCACTGCCTAAGCCGGCCAGCCAGGGCTGCACATGGGGCCCGGATGGCATCCGGCGCTGGCCAGCCCTGCCTGCAGTATGCAAATTTGCATATGGCGCTGATTAGCCAATGGGAGACGTAGCGAAAGTATGGTCAATTACTATGTTTGTCTATTATTAGATAGGATGTCACCCCAATAAATTCAATTTTAAAAAGTTTTAAAAAATTTAAGACAAAATATTATTAGGTGATATGTTCAAATAAATTGTTAAATTCTGTCTAAATAGATAAACATATTGGCTATACCACTGTACAAAATTAATCAGGATTGGCCTGATCTCAGCATATGAAACCAGTTTTTTTTAAGTATAATTGATTCAACGTTGATTTGCAGTACATATCTTTATATTTTCTTCCCTGTATGAAATTGGAGAAGGCAGTCTTTGCCACAAGAATATTATGAAACTTACATTTGCATACCCCTAAACAAAATTAGTTCAAGGGGAGTTGAATCATCTTTTTAATCCCAGTGTCAAACACTGTTCCAGGGACTCTCCTAATATTTGATAAATATATAAGTAGGTCCCTTTGCTCCCCTGGGACTGGGCCAGAACATTTGGCTAAACTGAAGTGTAAGTAGCAATTTATGTATAGAAGTCATGAGCTTTTGGAAACAGAGAAATTAAAGAACATATTCTCTAAGAAAACCAGTGATTGGTCAGGAGTATTATTACTTGAATTTTCCCCTAAATATTAATCAATGGACAATTAGCTAACTATAAAATTTATGGAAGTCCAAACAAGAGTTGGTCAGACTTACCAGACTAAAGATGATATCCTAGTAAGCAGGGAAAGTACAAGTCTCATTGCTAGATCATATCATAATAGAACATCTGTTAGCACCATGAATTTAAGACAAATCATACTTTACCTGTACCATCTCCAATTATTGTAAGTTTCTTCTGCCATCTTATAAGTCATTATGTCAAATATTTAAAAGTTGACCTATTAGTTTTAGCACCATATCACTATGTGCTCCTCAAAATCTATCTTTATTCACCTACTCTTTCCAAAGTAAAGTTTCAAAGTTGCTTGACTTTATTGGATGTTCAGGATCATTTCAATCAGTATTTAATCCCTATTTCTACGTATTTATAATTAAGGTATAGGCTTACATAAACGAAAGGAACTACTAATATTTAGTCTAGAACAAAATGGCTAAAGGCTTCACTAAAAACTTATCTCTTTTGAACAGTGAGAATGAGTCAGCATTTGCTTCAGGAGTGGATAGCTGTCTTTTTCTTCTAGTTTTATCATTCCTGGCACTTAGCCTTTAAAATAGTACCTCATTCAGTTAGCCACAAATCATCCCATGGTAACTTGAAAGCTTTTCAGGTTTTGAGAATGGAAATATTCTAAGAAGTATAAACTTGTATAGACAAATATTTTAGTACACATTGATTTTCATTTATTAAGTATAATAATCACCAGAAGCAAGACCTCATGGCATTAGAACAAAGAATGAATATCTGCATTGTGGAAATTAAAGTGTATCCCCAAGACCAAATTCTTCTTGGTGTTGGCCGTGGACGGGCACATTCTGGCACAGTTCATACCAAATCATTTAAAAATAAACAGGGTAACTTGGTGACCCACTTGCTCAAGATAGCCCCAGTTTGTCTGTTGTCCAAACATAATTATTAATAACACTCCTTTTCATTTTCAAAAGTGCATCCTGATATGGTCACCCTATAAATAAGAGCCTCCAGACAATGAGGAATAAGAAGAGTAATTTTAGAAATTTCAAGGGGATGCATAGGAAAATATAGCAAATCAGGTTTCAGGTGTATAGGTAAAGATCAATTCCAACATTGATAAAGGGGAAAAAAACCTGTGTGGGGATTAGTGTGCTGAATTAGGCAGTTCCTATGTGAGAAAAATTCCCTACTAGGAGTTTTAATTAGGGAAAATCTTTGAAAATTGCCTGGATGACTAACAAGACTTGATTTTAAATCATGTTGTAAATGTAAATGATGGCTTCCAGAGCAAACTGATTGACCATGGCTAGATAAGTATTCAGCTACTTACTTAAGAACTGTTTCTAAAAATGATCAGAAATATTTTTCTCAACTGCCATGTCCAGCTACTTAGAACATAATGCCTTTAAATATTAAAAAAAGAAAAAGGTTGCTCTCTGACTCCTCCCCTCCCCCGCCATTTGTCTCTGGATCTATTCTTGTTCATCAAATTATGTTGATCATTATATCCCAAATATGATTGAGATCATATGATATTTATCTTTCTCTGACTGGCTTATTTCATTTAGCATAATGCTCTCCAGTTCCATGCATGCTGTTGCAAATGGTAAAAGTTCCTTCTTTTTTATAGAAAGCAACCAAAAAACTTATATGCATGCATATTAGCATAACCAATGCCCGGGGTGGGAATGGCTGGGGGGGGGGGGGTCAATCGGGGAAAAAGGAGACATATGTAAAACTTTCGACAATAAATAAATTAAAAAAGAAAAAGGTGAGTAGATAGGGATGAAAACAATAATAGTCTTAATGTCTTATACTGATATGAAAGTGCTTCTAAATCATAAACAACCCCGTTCCTCTTTTTAAAGAAACGAAAATCCCTCTATTAAATGTGAATGTGTCCCTGGCCAGTGTGGCTCAGATGGTTGAGTGTCATCCCATGCACCAGAGGTCGCCGGTTCAATTCCCAGTCAGAGCATATGCCTGGGTTTCGGGAGTTTGATCCCCAGTAGGGGACATGCAGGAGGCAGCCAATAGATGTTTCTCTCTTCCTCTCTCTCTAAAATCAATAAAAGCATATTTAAAAACACACACACAACTTCTTAAAAAATAAATAAATGTGAATTTGTGTGCTTTGGTTTGAAAAAAAAAAAAGTCAGCCCTGAGAATTATTGACATTTTTGAAGAACAAGAAAAGGTGAGACAATCCTTTCAGTTTCTCCTTCTTCTGTCTCTAAATATATAAATAACATGCAAATAGTCATAATGCAGGGAAACTGGAAGTTTATTTTACAACTTTTAATTTTTGGCTTGGGAACTTTGATTTAGTGGACACTTCTCAATACCCTGTTATCATTGCCAGAGGAACCATGAAATATTCAGTTTGCTACAAGGCAACCACAAACTCCTGTACGTATGGTATGTGTCAGTGAATTTGACAAGCCTGTCTTGAGGCTTCAGTCAGAGCTTTATTACTTTGTTTTTTTAAAGTAAGGTGGAAAATGCCAGAATAGTCTGGCCTGATTTGCAATGTATTCCTTTTAGCTTAGGCTAGCCATTAAGTCTTTTCCTTTTCTAGATACTTAGTCATTGCTGGATTAGGGCTTTGAATATGGGTCACTTATGAAAGGCTGCCTCAACTGGTTCTGCTTTATGTTCTCCATATATAGCGGCCCTTTTTCTCCTGTCCACTGGGAGTGAGCACTCCCTGCCAACATTCAGATGCTGAACATTTTTAGGAGCCCAGAGGGAACAGTGTTTTTAGGCAGCTCTTTTCAGACACTGAGTTTCTTCAGCTGGAGAAGGGAATGTGCCTTCCCAAATAAGAATGAAGAATACGCCAAATATAAGCAGTTGAATAGCACTGGAGTTATTTTTAGGAACCAGGGTCATTCAGTACAGGAAATGATGGTGCTACCAATAGTTTATGGCTAGTGACTATAAAACAACACTATTTCTATACCCCTTTAACTACTTTTGAGTATGTTGAGAAAATTTGGAAATTTGAATTAGGAGAAGCTTGATTTTAGACCAAATTCATTAGAGTGGTTATTGTTAAAAAGTATGTCTATAAGTAGAAGCATCCTCCTCCCCCAAATTGATCCCCATAACATATGATCTAAGATAGAATTTTTTCTGTGTATCTATATATAGGACACCACGAGTCCATGAACACCCTAAAATTGTAGACAAAGTTTCATTTATGCATACAAATCTGTATTTTTGCAGCTATTTCTTATTTTAATAGGATCTTAACCCCAAAACATTAAGAATCATTATTTTGTTTTCTAACTAAATTTATTGGTGTGATATTGGTTAATAAAATTATATAGGTTTCAAGTGTACAACCATCATCATCTGAATATTGCATTGTGTGCCCACCACCCAAAGTCAAGTCTCCATCACCAATTTTTTCTTGTTGTTGCCCTAGAATTTTGAGTTGTATATTGATTAATTTTATCCAAAACAAACTTTTAAACATCAGATAAAGTTCCAAATAGGTTGTTATAATGAGATTTTCACTGCAGTGTTATTTAACTGTAGGAGCTAGAACAGAAAAAGTAAATCTTTTGTATCAAACCACACAACTAAAGAGTGCTGTTTGTGTTTTCTTTTCAAGGTAAAATAAACTTCAAAGATAAACTAGAACTTTTTATTTCAAATGTTCAACATACATACTGGGACAAAAATGCCTTCGAATTACATCTAAAAATCACCCTAGTTAAAAACTGTCGTAAAATTTTAATTAGATTGAGAGCAATTGTGAATACATTTTAATGATATTTCCTAACAATATTTTCCATGTTGCATTCAGAGAACAAGGCTTGTGACTGCTACTTTAGGATTTCTGCATTATTTTTGACTGATGTCACAGGCTTTTTACTCTATGATCACAAGAATTCCTTATTTAGAACTGGTAAAGGTTGCCACATACCTAAAATATCAATTAAACTATTTTTCTCTTATAGTCAGAACATCGGCTATGAAATGAAGCTCTTCAATTAAAACTTTGCCAGTAGGGATAAAATACTTGCAAAAGACATATCTCATATAGGATTGTTATCCAAAATATACAAAGAACTCTTAACAATAAGAAAATAACTTGTTTTTAAAAATGGGCCACAGACAATAGTACATGAAGGCTTGGGAGGGACAGGTGCAGAGTGGAAGGGATCAATGGGAAAAAAACACACAAAAATCAAAGGGGACATCTGTAATACTTTCAATAATAAAGATAAATTTTAAAGAAATAAACCAAATACCTTAACATATACCTCATCAAATGGGATATACAGAAGGCAAATAAGCATTTGAAAAGAGGCTCTGTATTATATTTGGGGGATTTCAAATTAAAACAAAAGTTAGGCACCACTACACACCTTTTATTTTGTTTTAATTTTTAAAAATACATATATATTTTGATTGTTGACAGTATTACAGATGTCCCCCATTTACTCCCCTTACTCCCCTCTCCCCAGCCCCTTCCCCACCCAAGGCCTCATGACATTATAGTCTCTGTCTGTGGGTTATGCATAAAAGTATATATCAGTTCTTTGGGTTATCTCTTCTCATCCTCCCCTACCCCCTCACCCACGAGATATGTCAGTCTGTTCCATGGCTCCATGCCTCCGGTCTTATGTTGTTACTCAATTCACTTTGTTCCTTAGATTCCACAAACAAGTGAGATCTTATGGCATTTGTCTTTCTCTGATTGGCTTATTTCATTTAGCATAATAGTCTTCAGGTCCCTCCATGCTGTCTCAAAGGGTAAGAGACCCTTCTTTTTTATAGCTGTGTAGTATTCCATTATGTAAATGTGCTACAGCTTTTTTATCCATTCACCTACTGATGGGCACTTGGGCTGTTTCCAAATCTTAGCTATTATAAATAACATGGCTATGAACATAAGGGTGCATTTATTCTTTCTGATTGATGTTTCTGGGTTTTTACTAGTAGGATATACTAGTATTCCCAGAAGTGGGATCATTGTGTCAAATGGGAGTTCCATTTTTAATTTTTTGAGGAAGTTCCATACTGTTTTCCATAGTGGCTACACCAATCTGCACTCCCACCAGCAGTGAACTAGTGTTCCCTTTTCTCCACATCCTCACCAACACTTGTTTATTGATTTAGGTGTGATGTGATATCTTATTGTGGTTTTAATTTGCATTTCTCTGATGATTAGTGACTTTGAGCATTTTTTCATATGTCTATTGACTATCTGCGTGTCCTCTTTGGGGAAGTACTAGTATCTATTCAGGGGTCTTCTCATTTTTCAATTGGATTGTATGTATTTTTGTGTTGAGTTGTATGAGTACTTTATATATTTTGGAGATTAACCCTTTATCAGATGTATCATTGATGAATATACAGTGGGTTCCCTTTTCATTTTGATGGTGGTTTCTTCTGCTGTGCAGAAGCTTTTTATTTTGATGTAGTCTCTCATTTGTTTATTTTTTTTTTGTTTCTCTTGCCCTGGGCAGATGTATTGGTGAAAACACTGCTACATGAGATGGCTGACATTTTGCTGCCTATGTTTCCTTCTAGGATTTTTATGGTTTTATGACTTACATTTAAGTGTGTGTGTTTTTTTTTATTTAAATTTTTTATTGTTTAAAGTATTACATAAGTCTCCTTTTTTCTCCATTGACCTCTCCTTGGCCGCTCCACCCCCCAGCATATGCCCCCAACACCCTACTGTCTGTGTCCACTGGTTATGCTAATATGCACACATACAAGTCCTTTGGTTGATCTCTTACCTATGCCCCCCTCCCCCAACCGCCTTCCCTCTTAGGTTGGATGGTCTGTTCAATGCTTCGATGTCTTTGGCTCTATTTTTGTTCATCAGTTTATGCTGTTCATTATATTCCACAAATGAGTGAGATTATGTGATATTTATCTTTCTCTGACTGGCTCATTTCACTTAGCATAATGCTCTCCAGGTCCATCCATGCTGTTGCAAAGGGTAAGAGTTCCTTCTTTTTTTTTTTACAACAGTGTAGTAGTCCATTGTTAAGTCTTTTATCCATTTTTAGTTTATTCTTGTGAGTGGTAAAAATTGGTGGTCTAGTTTCATCTTTTTGTTTGTCTATCTAGTTTTCCCAACACCATTTATTGAAGAGATTGTCTTTACTCCATTGTATGCTCTTCCCTCCTTTGTCAAATATTAATTGACTGTAATGGTGTGAGTCAATTTCTGCAGTTTCTGTTCTGTTCCATTGGTCTATCTGCTTGTTCTTGTGCCAGACCCAGGCAGTATTAATTAAAATGGCTTTGTGGTATAGTTTGATATCCAGTATTGTGATGCTTCCAACAAAGTTCTTCTTTCTCAAGATTGCCGCAGCTATTCAGAGTCTTTTTTGTTTCTATGTAAATTTTTAGAGTATTTATACTAGTTCTGTGAAATATGCTGTTGGCTTTTTAATAGGGATTTCATTGAAGCTATAGATTTCTTTGGGTAGTATGGACATTTTAATGATGTTAATTCTTCCAATCCAAAAACAGTATATGCTTCCACTTGTTGGTATCTTCCTGTATTTCTTTTTTCAATGTCCTATAGTTTTTCCTATAGTTTTCTGAATATGGATCTTTTACCTGCTTGGTTAAGTTTATTCCTACGTATCTTATATTGTTGCTGTTGTTTCAATGGTAAATGTGATTGTTTTTTAGTTTCTCTTTCTGAGAGTTCATTTTTGATGTATAAAAATGCCATCAATTTCTGGGTAGTGATTGTGTATCCTGCTCCTTGGCCGAATTCATTTATTAAATCTAGTAGTTTCCTGGTGGAGTAATGTACAATATCATGCCGTCTGTGAACAATGATAATTTTACTTCTTCATTTCCAAGTTGGATTTCTTTTATATTTTCTTCTTGTCTGATTGCTGTGGCTAGGACTTCAGTACTATATTGAATAAGAGTGGTGAAAGGAGACATCCCTGTCTTGTTCCTGTTCTTAGGGGAAATGGTTTTATTTTTTGCCCATTGAATATGATGTTGGCTGTAGGTTTGTCATATATAGCCTTTATTATATTGAGGTATGATCCCTCTATTCCCACTTTACTAAGAGTATTTATCAAAAAAGTGTGCTGGATTTTGTTGAATGCTTTTTTGTGTCTATTGATATGATCATGTGATTTTTATCTTTCATTTTGTTTATGTGATGTATCACACTTATTGATTTGCAAATATTGTACATGCCTTGCATCCACAATAAATCTCACTTGGTCATGGTGTATGATCTTTTTAATGTATTGCTAGATCTTATTTGCTAATATTTTTTTGAGGATTTTATTACCTCCCCTGCTGGCCTGATCTCGCCCCCAACTGCCCTCCCCTGCCTGCCTGATTGCCCCTAACTACCCTCCCCTGCTCGCCAAATTGGTTCTGATTGGTTAGTTTCTATGGCAGTCAGTGTCAAAAGCTCCGCCTCCTAGGCAGCCATTGGCTCCTCACAGTTGACCCAGATTTGGTTCTGATTGGTCAGTTTCTATGCCAGTCAGCGTCTCTGGGCCTATCAGCAGGGCCTGATCAGAAAGGCAGGGCTGATCAGCAGCTTGGTGGAGGCCTGGAGAGAAATGGAGGTGCTGCTGTTGGCCAGGTCAAGAGAGAAAGAGAGGCAAGTTCTGATCAACGGCCGCACGGAGTGTTCGGATCAGACCCTGCCTCTCTCTCTGCAGGCCTCTCTCTGGACCTGATCCACAGCCGCCTAGGCAGTCAATGCTGGGTCGGGGCACCCACAGAGGCCCCAGTCATGCTGGGTCGCCATGGCAACCCAGCTCTGACTTCTGGTCTAGTCCAGCCTTCAGTCCTTATGACCCTGGCTCTTTATTATATATCTACAAGAGATGCACTTCAGATAAAAAAACACACATGGGCTGAAAGTAAAGGGATGGAAAAATATATTTTATGCAAATGGAAAAAAAAGCTGTAGTAGCAATACTTATATCAGACAAAATAGATTAAAACAAAGGCTATAATAAGAGACAAAAAAGACATACACAGTGATAATGGGATCAAACCAACAAGCAGATATAACCCTTGTAAGTGTTTATGCATCCAACATAGGAATATGTAAATATACAAAGCAAGTATTGATGGACATAGAAGTAGAGATCATATAGTCATACTGTGAAACTTTAACACACAATTGACATCAATCGATTAACCTTCCAGACAGAAAATCAACAAGGAAACAATGACCTTAAATGACACATTAGATCAGATAGATTTAATTTATATTTTTAGAGCATTTTACCAAAGCTGCAGAGTAAACATGATTTTCAAGTGCATGTGGAACATTTTCCAGGATAGACCAGAAATAAGGAAACAAAAACAAGTCTCAATAAATTTAGGAAGATTGAAATCATACCAAACATCTTCTCTAATCACAATGGTATGAAAGAAGAAATGAATAAAAATAAATATATAAACCTGAAAAACATACAAGAATATAGAGGCTAAATAACATGTTATTAGATAATGAAAGGAATAACAATGTGATCAAGGAAGACAATAAATACCTTGCGACAAATGAAAATGAGAACACAATGACACAAAATCTATGGGATACAACAAAAACAATCCTAAGAGGGGGAAATTCATAGCAGCACAAGCCCACCTCAAGAAAAGGAAACGTTTTAAATAAACTAACCTTACACCTAAAGGAACTAGAAAAAACAAAAAAAAAACCCCACAAAAACCCAGTTAGCAGAGGGAAGCAAATAATAAAAAAAAAGAACAGAAATAAATATGAAAGTTTAATAAAACCAAGAGCTGGTGCTTTGAAAAGATAAATGAGAGAGAGAGAGAGAGAGAGAGAGAGCGAGCCCAAATGAATAAAATTAGAAATGAAAGAGAAGAAATAACAATGAACACCACAGAAATACCAAGGATTATAAAAAAATACTATGAACAATTATATGCTAACAAATTGGACAAAATGGAAGAAATGGATAAATTCCTATAAAACACACAATCCTCAAAGACTGAATTAAGAAGAAACAGAAAATCAGAACAGACTGATTACTACCAATGAAATCGAATCAGTAATTAAAAACAAAACAAAACTCCCAACACACATGTCTGGACTGAATGGCTTCACAGGTGATGTTGTAGTGTACCCCGCGAATCACACAAGGACGACTCAAGATGTCGAATTAAGGAGCCACATTTATTTCAAAGCAGGCAACTACGAGGGGGCAAATGCTCTCCAAATCTTGTAGTGCCTGAGTGAGGGCAGTAGCCATCTTATAAAGGCAAAACCACATCCTGCTAGACATTGGAATGTGGAATTATCTTGTGAAAGCACTTTTGCAGAAGCAGAATTGAGCAAAGTTAATCACTAAAGGTTATCTATAGTTTCAGTTCCCAGAGCCACTGAGTTAAGGAAAGCAATTTTGTGGTTCTGGTCCTCAGACACAGGAGAATAGCCTTTGTGATGTGGGCTGGAAACATAATGGGGTGATTTATGTGAGTTTCCAGGTCTCAATATGGAAACTGAGGCAACTACACTATTATTTAAGCAAGCAGGTGTACAGAAGCCAGAACAGTAGGGTTAAAATTCAAATAGCAGTTTTTACCCGAGATGAATGTTACTATGCTTCATTGCTTCAGTGAATTACATCAAACATTCAAAAAATTAATACCTATATGTCTCAACATACTCCAAAAAATTCAAGAGGAGGAAAAACTCCCAAGTTCATTTTATGAGGCTTCCATTATCTTGATTCTAAAGGCGAACAAAGACATTGTTAAAAACATATATTATTGTCCAGTATTCCTGATGAATATAGATGCTAAAATCCTCAATTAAACATTGGCAAACTGAATTCAGCAATCCTATCTAATAATAGAGAAACATGGTAATTAGCCGTACATCCGCTACCCTTCCCATTGGCTAATCAGGGCGATATGCAAATTAACTGCCAATCAAGATGGCGGCC